>NC_072739.1:10836204-11094342 GCF_026930045.1 Uloborus diversus
GATGAGTAGCCAGATGAAAATTTGCAGTGAAAGATAAGTTTTTTCGTTTCCCTCGAGTCAATCCTGTTAAGATTGAGGTTTCAACCGTCGAAAATGTTTTGTAGTAAATTAGCAATAAATTTTCTGAGGCAGTAAGTTTGGCCAGGGGGTTTTGTGATCCGAAATTCCTCATAGTTTCCAAAATTTCACACTATCTTCAGAAAATTTTACTTGAGTCCACTATCACCCCCTGGTTACCGCCTTTAAGCCAAGATTAAGGCAGAACTACATACAATCTATACTAATAATATAAAGCAGTGGTGAATAGTTCATTTATTGAGAAAGGCTTATATTCTAAATAACATCACGCTATATCACTTTTTGGAGTGGAGCATCAATAAATTGAAATTAAATCCATAATAATTATGATGCATTTTTTATTGCATCAATAGCTAGAACTGTTGTTGTCGGAATAGATCAGTCGTTAAAGCGCTGGGCCAGCAACAATAGGGTCTCGGGTTCGCTTCCGTCTGCTAGTGGAAAGATTTTTAGCATTTATTGCCCGTGTTATTTTTCTTAAAATTAATTAATTTCTAAATCAAGGGTTTTCAATTATTTTTTTATTTTTTCGATTTTCTTATTTAAAGAAAAACATTAATATGCAAAAGGGTGTGTAATTTTTTACTACACACACACACACACACATATATATATATATATATATATATATATATATATATATATATATATATATATATATATACATATACATATATATATATATATATATATATATATATATATATATATATATATATATACATATACATATATATATATATATATATATATATATATATATATATATATATATATATATATCATAGCGTGATGTACTTAAAATAGTTTTTTGATTCAATGTTGTCTTATTGACGCGGATGAAACCATGTTGCACAGCTAAAAATAAAGGAAAGTATAAATTGTTTCACAATATTATTACTGACCCAGGCAACGCTGGGTATGTTTTATAGTATATCATATAGCCTGGTTATAACATCCAGAAGCTGCAGCTTCGTCCTTGTTATGGACTCATCAGTCTGGAATGGTGCATAACCGAGATGGAGGCACATGTCATCTCGTTGAAGCTGGGAGTGCCAACAAACTGATAAAGTAAATTTATCTCGGCAGCGAGAGTCCGCAGCATGGTGCGGTTCAACTCATAACTTGAAGGCAAAGCTTGAGTATCTGCTAATCTGCCTCGAACTCGGTTATTCACCATTCCAAACTGATGAGACCACAACCAAGACGAAACTGTAATCTCTGGATGTGACAGCTGGGCTGTCGGTATATTGCATGCAATAAATCCACTGTTAGGAAAATTTAGTAATGAACATTTTGAGAAAGGCAAACATTTATTATAGGGAAGAAAGATAAATTGGTGGGGAAAAAGTAGCAATTGATTCATTTCAATTTCTTTCTAATAACAGGGAATTTATTGCTAAACGGTCTCTTTTGGAAAGCAAAATTTTTTGTTATGAGATTTCTTGGAAAATTTATGGTTTAACGGTTTTTTCTTGAAGGAAATCATGTCATAAATTTCAACCCTGATTTTCATTTTGTGTTGTCTGTTTTGTTAAATAGCAATTTTTCTTTTTAAACTGTCTACTGTTCCTTCTCGTTGCATTTCGGATACCTTTACACCCATAAATTACCTTTTTTTTCTTTTTTTTTTCGTTGAAAAAGGGGGTTCCTTGAAACCTCGAAACACATGTATGCAGTTGGGATGTGTCGTTCATCAACGGGGTTTAAAAGAACAACTCTTTAAAATAAAAGGCAGTTCTTTTGATCGATATTTATTTTATTTTATTTTATCAGCCTCATTTAATTTCCTAATTAAAAAATGTTTTATGACTTGATTTTGCTCTTTCGTTTACTATATTCAAAATCATTTTTCCTTTCATTTCCATCTTCAAAATTTTCAAACAATTGGGATTCTGGAATTTCAATAGGACGTATCTTCTACGATTTTTTATTTTATTTTTCATTAGTTTATTTTATGAAGATCAATTTTGCAATTTTTTGACGTCACGTCAGTTTAATTGCTTTTTTATTGAATAAAATTTCATTATTAATTTTGTTGAAAGTAGGAATCGAACCTATAACTTTTGGGAATCGAAAACAGATGTCTTTTCACTCGATTATCGAGAAACAGCTTACAAAATGAACGATAAATGCTTAATACATCTAAACCTAACTTAAATATTTTTGGTTTAAATTTTTATTTGTATATTTTCTAACTTTTAAGGTATTTTTCTTGCTTTTCCTAAAAAACATATAACGAAACCAATGAAACATTTTGAATGTACTTGAGAAACTCTCGTAGAGATATCGCCTGCAACTTTTTAAATGAACGAATTCGTTCAAATGAACGAGTTCGTTCTTTTGAATAACCTGGTCAAAATAATGAATGATTCTCTGATGAACAAATCATCAAAACGAAAGACATGCACATCTCTAGTATGCAGTAATCTGCAAATTTTGTGCGATTTAACGTTGTTAAATTTTCATTTACTTTTCTTCACAAATATATTTAATATTTATTCAGTGGCGTACCTAGTTATGGGTGACACCCGGGGCGGTAATTTGTGGTGTCACACCCCTCCCCTCTACAAACGCAAAAGAAAAATAATTACAATTTTATTAAAAAATTAGAAAAATTCATGCAATTTTCAAAAAGCCAAAATTTTAAGTGGGCTAATGTACAAAAGACAAATAAAGATGGGGGTTCAGGTGTTTTCCCCCCGGAAAGTTTTCAAATCTGTAGTCTTAAAAATGCATTTCAGCTTCATATTTTTCAAAAACTTGGAATTCCATTTTGGGTGTCACCCCCAGACGGTGAAACTTGGGGCAGACCGCCCCCCTCTCCCCCGGCAGCGACGGCATTGATTTATTTCTTCTGTGCTAAAGTGTTTGTTTGTTGGTCGGACTTCACTGCGCAATTTTTTTAACCTGTGAAAGCTCCAACCGGTTACAATCCAACCAAATATTTATCTGAAATACACCGCCAGCTCAGTCAATTACAGCCGAGGACTGCAGTTTCGTGCTTATTAGCACTCATCAGCCCGGCATAGGACTAACTGAGCTGGAGGTGGTAAACCTCTTAAGGAAGCCAAGAGTGCCAAACAAACTGGTAGCTAATATAGAATTAGCACTGACCAGACGAGTGACCGAAACAATATTGTTTCGGTCACTCTTCTGGTCAGTGCTAATTCTATATTAGCTACCAGTTTGTTTGGCACTCTTGGCTTCCTTATTGTTTCGGTCACTCGTCTGGTCAGTGCTAATTCTATATTAGCTACCAGTTTGTTTGGCACTCTTGGCTTCCCTAAGAGGTTTACCACCTCCAGCTCGTCAATCCTGTGCTGGGCTGATGAGTGCAAATTAGCACGAAACTGCAGTCCTCGGCTGGAATTGACTGAGCTGGCGGTGTATTTCATGTATTTCTGCCTATACCGCCCTATAGCCAGGGCGGTAACTTACTGAACAAATATTTATCTATTTGATCGGTGTGACTATTATAATGCTCTTTTACAATACACATCAAGTGTCCCATACTTACCTTTTTCCTTCTCTTTTTTCCGTCGTTTTCTCCCGGGGATCATTCACTGATTCGTATGATTAAGTTTAGCAACGATTTGTCTCTCACGTGTTAAGCTGACATTTACTCGCGAATCATTACATTTATCTGAAACGCGACATTTACGTAATGTCTGTCTCGTTACAAACTAGTTATTATAATCTACCGTCGCAAGCAACGGGTTATTTTTTATGTGTCATAAGACCACGGGTTACTTTGTTCCGATACGTTGCACTCCTTAAGAGGCAGTTGCAATTGTTTCTCTGGTGAAATGTGTATCTAAGAACCCACAAATTGCAGGAGCATTTTGATACAGAGAAATGCTTTGATGCATGCAACTTATTGGTTCTTTGTGCTAGATGTTCTGGTCAATTTCAAACTAAGAATACTACTTGAAATACACCGACAGCCCAGTCAATTCCAGCCGAGGACTGCAGTTTCGTGCTTATTAGCACTCATCAGCCCGGCATAGGAGTGACTGAGCTGGAAGTGGAAAACCTCTTAAGGAAGCCAAACAAACTGTATTAGCTACCAGTTTGTTTGGCACTCTAGGCTTCCTTAAGAGGTTTTTCCACCTCCAGCTCAGTCACTCCTAATAGTTTGTTTGGCACTCTAGGCTTCCTTAAGAGGTTTTCCCACCTCCAGCTCAGTCACTCCTATGCCGGGCTGATGAGTGCTAATAAGCACCAAACTGCAGTCCTCGGCTGGAATTGACTGGGCTGGCGGCGTATTTCATGTATTTCTGCCTTAGCCCCTGGCTACAGGGCGGTAACTTATTGAATACTAGTTGCATTGCCCGGCTTTGCCCGGTCTATTTTGAAAGCAAAAATTGTTTCAAGTGACGTATATTCAACAATCAGGGATAAATAAAAGAAAAAAAAAATCATCATGCAAAATTTCCCCTCCAAACAATGACGACAGATATTAAAATACTTTTAAGAAATTAAAATAAAATGAGAAAGATGGATTTAAAAAGCATAACCATGGAAACACAAAATAAAATAAGTTTCAGAATTGAAAATGAGAAAGATGGAAATGATGGATTCAAAAAGCGTTACCGTGGAAACGCAAAATAAAATGGTTAAAAACTTGAATAGAGAACAGATTTTTGAACTTCATTTAATTCGCTCGTAACTTTTCTTCTCATGGAGATAGAGGGTTAAACTTTTCGACCATATGTCGAGTTAGATCTGGAGTAAAAAAGGTAGCTTTTTTCAATGGTGTCAAAAAGAAAACTGTAGGACAATTCCTTCACTTTTTATTGATAAATTTAATGAAGAAAGTAGTGCCTAAATTTCAGCTAAGCCTAAATGAATTTGAGCTAAAAACGTAAATAGCTCCCGCCGCAATTAAGTTAGAGTGTTGGAACAAATTGCGTAGAACGCGGAAAATTCTTCCCTTTCCAACGATATATAATATTACTAATTGCGAGTAATTTTTCACCCCCATATTCGGACATTTATGTGAAAATTGGGCCTAAATTGGAATAAAAAAAGAACTATTCATCGAATTGTTTTCGAACTGGTCTGCAAACCTTCTCAGGACTTAAAGGAACAAATTGTGAAAATTTCAGCGAAATTGGCCGGGTAGTTCTCGAGTTTTGCGAGTTCAAACAAACAGACGCTTTTGGATTTGGTGCTTTTTATTGAAAACCTAGTAGTTTCAGAAATTTTTCGTACCCAAAACCCTAGGTTCATTCATGGAGGAAAGAGGGGCGGGGATCCATTCTTCAGCATGACCCCTCCCTCCCCCCTCCAACTTGTAGTCTGTATCCGCAAAAGGAATGGTGATTAGGATGCCGTAGTAAAGATTTTATGGACAATATCCACCAATGCACTTATCAAAATGATTATTTACAGAGCGTATAAGTTAATGCATTTTTATTTATTATCAATCTTAAACAGAGGCGGCGATTGGGACTGAAAAGGGAGGAGAGACAGCAATAAAAACGACAACAAAATGCCATAGGATTTTTAGCGGCAGCAAAAAAAGAAAGAAAAGAACAGAAAAAAAGTAGAAACTTTTGCTAAGGGTGATTTTTTAGAGCATATGAGTGGTAATCAGGGTTGGCCGAATCGGACCCAATTGGGTTGGACCCAATGGGTTTTTTTTGAAAAAACCCATTTAAAAAAACCCATTATTTAGCCCACTTTTGGGTTTTTTAAAATTTTCTAAGTTGTTTTCAAAAAAATTAAGTAATTTAAATACTTTTACAATTTAAACTTCTTTTTTATTTGTTCTTCACCACAGACAATGAACACAAAAAATGAATTTTGAGCTTTAATAGCATTTCTTAACTCTTAACGGCACTAAAAATATACTTCAAAGATTTTAAATAAATGTATTTAACTTTTTTCTTTAACTGGTCAATAAATAACTCAAATTATCTTGATCAAGTCCTGTCACGTCTGATTTTCTCAATATTTGTAGATTGTATAGAGGAAACTAATCTAGTTAAAAGGCTTTCATGTGAATTATTTTCTGCTAACCAACACGTCACAAATCTCGAATAAACACAGGGTAATTTTTTTAGAAATAAACAGATTTTTCAAACGGTCTACAGAAAACAGAACAGGTACAGTATTTTCATTATTTTACAAAGAAGTTTAATATTTCTTACCCTGTACACAGAAATAGAAAAACAGGCAACATAAAATTCAAAGAAATGTCTTGATTAAGCTGGAATTCAGTAAAAAGGGATTTAAACTATTTCAGGTTCTACAGTAGTTTTGCATAACAAAATGAAATACTATAAAGTAAAATGCAAAAAAAAAAAAAGTAGTAATTGAAAACGAACAATACAGATTTTATCACTCGAGAAGTAACTTTGCCTTAACTGTTGGTAATAATAAAAATTAAAAAAATCTGAAATTTTAACATTCTTGGGTTTTTTCGTCTTTTATACTTTTCTTCAGAAAACTCTGAATTTTAACTAGTTTTCCAGCTTTTTACCCGAAGATAATTTTTACACTTTGTCCATATACTTATGCTACAATATGCTACAAGTACCCCACATTTTCCCTAAAAAAAGACAAAAAAAAACCCACATTTCTTTTAAAAAACCCAACTTTAGTTGGGTTTTTTTGGGTTTTATTTAAAAAAACCCAAAAAACCCTGGGTCCATGGGCTTTTTTAAAAAAACCCGGGTTTTTGCCAACCCTGGTGGTAATTGATGCAAATTTAACAGCTTTACTCACATTTTTCTAAAGATTTTGATGAATTATGTGTACAATAACTTTCCCCAAAGAAACACTTAGTAATAATTTCATTAAGCAAGTATGGCTTGTTTAAGTAAAACAATTGATTTACTAATATCTACACAATTAATACTTAAACAAAAAGTGACTGCTTGTGCTAAACAATGTTTCGTAAACAGATGTAAAGTAAAACAAATAATTATGATCTGAAAGTTTTGACACTTCTGCTTCTTTTATAATTTCTAGTTTTGGTTTCTAAGTTGAAAAATAAAATAAATAATTGAACCTTAAAAAGTGTGCGGGGGTTACCCCCAGCCCCCCTCATTGGAATTGCCGCTAGTGATCTTAAAATATGGGATTTATCAATCGCGTAATATTTGTGTTTAGATGAAGTTTTGCTGTATAAGTTCTTCAAAAGTGTTTTTTTTTACCCTGAAAAAAGTAATGTACATTAAAAAAAAACTATTTTTATTGTAAAGTCTGCTGGATTTAAGCGCTGAAAAAAAAAAAAAAAAAAAAAAAAAAAACATGTATAGAATCAAACCGCAGACGATTTGTAACCATGTAACCATAATGACAAAAATTTCGCTTTGAAAATTAAATATTAAAACCAACCGTCGCCATGATGATCTGGAAAATCAGAGCAACATCAACTTTGGTCAAGTGAGGATAATAAGCAATTCGTGATTGCTCAATAAATAAATAAATAAATAAAAAAGGGGGGAAAAAAAGGAAAAAAAATAAAAGATTTTTTTTTCTATACATATGCCGATAGATATAGATGTTATTAAAATCACTAATTAGTGTGTTAGAAAACAAACGGCGTTCTTTTCTTAATGCGTAACGGTATTAAATGCAGTCTTTTGGAACAGCAAAGGGCCGTCGTAAACACAAAAAAAACGCTATAACGGTAAACTGCGAGAATGAAAGTTAGTTGACCGACATGTTCATTGTATATTCAGTTTTATTTTATGTCGTGGATTTGTAAACACGTACAGTCGAAAGGCCTTTGTTTAGAATTAAACTTCCATGACGGAGAATGGGTTAAATATGAATTTTAGTTTTGCACACCTATTTGCATCTATAAAAAAAACATCAACCTTTGTCCTTAATCAGGTTAATGAAACTTAAGTCTTAAAAAAAAAAAAAAAAGAAAAATCAACGTTGTGGTTTTTAAACAGCTTATTTCAATTATTCAGTTGGCTAGATATGGAAGCAATGCCTGTATGTACGATGGGAGCAAAAATAGGTTTTTACTCGTCAATTGTTCAGCCTGGAACCAGGGGCGTTCACGGGGGGGGGGGGGGGGGGGGACCTGTTGGCCCGGTGTCCGAGCCTGAAGGGGGCCTAATATTTTTAAAACTGGGCGTGAAATTTAAGGGTAAACAATTGAAGGGTTGCGCAGAAAAGATTTTTGCAAATTATTATAAATTATATTCAAAAATATGAATAACTTTAGAAAAATTAAAATGATTTTCGAAAGCTAGGCTTAAACTAGTTTTTTAATTACTGTGAGCAGTATTTTTCCAAAAATCTGAATATTCTCCATTTTTCTCGAATCAATTTTTTTTCAGTAGTATTTTCCTAATCCTGACCATTGTTTGCTCTTCTATCATTGTTTATCAGAAGAAAAAAAAAATTGTTTTAAGCACATTTTTTTAAAAAGGGGGCGGGAGGAGTGTAGGGGAATGATGGGCTAAGTGAAAAGGTGAAACATTCTCTGATTTTAGCGCCACCTATCTAGTAATATTTTAACCATGTAGTAGCACATGTAGTCTATTCCGGTGAAGAAAAAATTACCTCTCAAAATCAAAGAATATAATAATACAATCATTTTTCAAAAATCGACTCATATTGTAATATTTTGTTGTAAATCAAGAATTATTTTTGTTAATTTTAAATCATAAAGCTCTAATGATAAACATTTTAAATATTAATTGAGACCTACTAATATTCAGTGCAGTATTTGTTTAATGTTTAGCTTATTTGTAAAGTGAAATAGTTCATTTAATTTACTCATTCAATATTTTATCAAACCACCCACCGTATTCATTTATTAATTCTTTCATTTACATTCCTTCATTTAGTAATTTTCTTATTTATTCATTCATTCACTTATTTTCCTTTTCATACACTATTTTACTAAATGATTTATTTTTTGAAATTTATTAACTTACAAATTTATTTACTCGTTTATTTCTTCATTTCCTTTTCATTTATTCATTCTTTCTTTTATTTACTCCTTCATTTGACCAAAAATCTATTTAATAATCGAATAGGAAGTATTTCATTAGAAAAATATTTTATTTTTCATTTTGCCCCATGAAAAAAGTGAAAAAAATTTCTACCTTTATTTGAAGGTACACTTTTACTGTCAAAAAATAAAAAGTAATGTTTCAATGCAAGTTGTATTAGGAAATATATTGCTCTTTCTTTGCGTATTGCAATTTTCAGAGCGAATTTCCAAATTATTCATTTTGAAAAAATTAAGTTATCTTCACCATTTCACTTTGCCCCACATTCCCCTACATAATAATTATATTTTACCTACATTTTAAGAATAAAATTCTAAAAACTAAACATCATTAGAAATGGCTAAATTTGTTTTCAAAAATGGGAATTTATAGTATTGTTTAATTTACTCTTAAGCACAAAATGCTTATTTTCTTCGTAAAACTGTGTGTGCGTTTCTCACGAGTCACCGACTCTGACATCACAGCACTGGCATAGTTGCGGACTCTGTGGGAAATTGAGCGACTCCAAACCTTGAAATTTTAAAATCTTCCGACTGAGACTCCTTTACCCCTAAATCAGTCTGACTCCGACTCAGGGGTGCCCCGAACTTCAGATTTTTCGGAGGGTGAAATTCTCAATTTATCAAATGAAACTCAAAATTTTGCCGAAAATGATAAATTTACTGAGTGGAACTCCAAATTTTGCCGAAAATGATAAATTTGCTGAGTGACACTCCAAATTTTGCGAAAAAGCATGAATTTGCTAAGTGGCACTCCAACTTTTGCCGAAAAAGAATAAATTTGCAGAGTGGAACTCAAATTTTGCCGAATGATGATAATTTTGCTGAATCTTCAAACAAAGCTTGCCAAATAAGGGAATTTTTAGGAATCCACGGTAACTTGTGACGGGCTTTGAGGGAAAACGACAGATTCCGACTCTTGAAATTTTAAACCTGCGACCCCCGACTCCGACACCCTAAAATCAGTCCGACTCTGACTCCGCAGAACTGATCACAACTAAGATCAATAAATACCTTTATGCTGAAAGTAAAGCAAGAAATAACAACGTCAAAAAGCACAAATTGCAGATGACTGTTTACACGTGTTTCGGCGTTGCAAAGAACGCCTTTTTTAATGCAAAAGAAATGAGCTTTCGGATGAAAAGACATCCGACTAACAGCCAGATAAGCTAACAGCCAGATAAGCTAACAGTTTAAAAGATAAACATAGCGGATTAACCAAACAACCAATGAGAAAATTATAAACCAATGAAGCACCAATAGGAATGCAAACAAAGCGCTGAAGATCTCTGCATCTGATCACAACTGCTGTTTGGTTTTCCTGTTGTAGAAAACTATAGCCCTTTTTTGAACGCAATCGTGTTCAAAAACCTTTCGTTTCTTGTTGAAAAGCGAACGAATGCGCTTATTCATCAATTTATTTTCCAGCCTTGAACTGAAAAATGTACGGCCTGGAATGAACAATTCGAAGGTCTAACGGCATGGTAAAGAACGCTGCAATGACCACCACGAAAGATAACGCGCTAAGTGGTTGGCATTGACGAAGGAGGGTAACGATTCGTTGCGTACTTAGCAGAAATTGATGAGTTCCTTGTTTGATTTGTTTATTTTTTCTTATCCGGAGTCATTGGACATGGTCAGAAAGTGTAGAGAAGTTCGCTGATCCACGCTGAGATGGAGTGAAAAGTATTGAAAATAACCATCACTCTGACATGGAAGAGATTCTTTAAACTTTGTCTAAATTTTTGGATAAATGACTTTTTGATCATTAAAAAAGTTGTTACCTTCGGCCATTTTTTCCCTTTTTGCCTACGGGAAAATCATTGAAAGTACTGTCTGACCACGGATTGTATGGAAAGACAAACATCCGTTTTACATCCGGAAATGGACGAATCTATTATTTTTTAGCGATGCCAGCTTTTGCAGAAGCAGAGTCTCATTCAAATGAGCGGAATACCGGCACCAAATTTTTACTTTTCCCCCTCATTCATATAGACTGGTCTTAATTGGACGTCTGAAAATTCCATACAATCCGTGGTCGGACAGTAAGCTTTACTGACATTGTACTTGTAATCTAACCAGCTTTTGTTGTTTTCTAGTTTCTGGAAAAGAATATTCCGCGAGCAAATTTAGAGTCAGCATGGTGATATTTGATCCAAGAATTTGTCGCAATAATATTACTTGAACAAACATTTGTGTATACCTTTAGAAATCGCCTGCGTCCATTCATTTCGTTTTTTAAAAAAAACATGCCAGATTATAGTTTTTTTTAATGCAGAGTAAGATTTCAAGCTTTTTTTTTTTTTGATCAATCACGATTGCTTATTGCTTTCATTTGACTGTTTTTGGCGTTTCTATGATGTTATTTTCCCACCAGCACCCTCTGCAGCACCACCGTCGACCGGTCGCCTCACGATGCTGCTCCTCTAGCGAGCAAAGTCTCCAGGTTGCGTCAATATCCTACACTTACACGCATGCATACACGCACGTACACACACACAAACATACACACACACATACACACACTCAAACACATACACACACGCATACATACAGACACGTACACATATATACAGATACCTACACATACATACCTACACACAACTACCCACACACTCATACCTGCATACAGACACAAACACATGCCTACACACATACACATACCCCCTACACACAAACACACATACCCCCCACACACACATAAACACACATGCCTACATACACACACACACTCGTGATTGCGAAAAATATAATTTGAATACAAGAGGTCAAAATTCAAATTAATTTTTTTTTCCTTCTGCGAAATTAGTTTCAGATGTATTTTTGCACATATTGCGCTCAAATGCTTTTTATATTAGCCATAAGTAATCAACACGTATAATTCCTGCTACGTAGTCTTCTGGATATTTTTGAAACATTAAACAGAGTAGCTTTATTTTAATACTTATTACACAGTCTTTGTATTCGTGTATGAACGATTTATTAAATTACTTAACAATTAATGCTTCAGAATTGTTTTAGTACATATTGCTAGTTTCGCTCGTCAATAAATATTATTTTGTATTGCTCATGGTTGTAATCATTGCTGTCCCGACGATTCGGCAAAATTATCATCATTCGGCGAAACTTGCGGGTTCCATTCGGCAAAATTTTGGGGATCCTTTTGACAAAATTTGGAGTGCCATGCGGCAAATTTTGATGTTCTATGCGGCAAAATCAGGAGTTCCATTCTGAAAATTTCGAATTTCCGCCCTCCTAAAAATTTAAATTCGGGCATTGGTGTAGCTTTTTTTTTTTTTTTTTTTTGAGCAATCACGATTGCTTATTGCTTTCATTTGACTGTTTTTGGCGTGCTATCATTTTATTTTCCCACTGCCACCCTCCGCACCGTCGACCGGGTGGTCCTCACGATGCTGCACCTATAGCGAAAGTCGTCTCCAGGTTGCATCCATGTCCTACGCACACGCGCATACATACACAACTACACACACACAAACACCTACACATACACACACGCATACATACAGACACTTACACATACACACACAACTACCCACACATTAATGCCTGCACACAAACACATGTCTACACACATACACATACCCCCCCACACACATTCATACACACAACTACCCACACACTTATGCCAGCACACAGACACAAACACACATGCCTACACACATACCCCCCCCCCCACACACACATTCATACACACAACTACCCACACACTTATGCCAGCACACAGACACTAACACACCTGCCTACATACACATAACCCGTACACACAAACACATACCCCCACACACAAACATACACGCCTACATACACACACTCGTGATTGCGAAAAAACCTAATTTGAATACAAGATGTCAAAATTCAAATTATTATTATTTTTTTTTTTTTTAATTTGTTCAATTATCAGGATTTTTCGTCAACCGTCCATTTATCAAATTTCGAAACGCGTGAGTGAAATTTTCATTTCAATAATTGTGCTTATTACGCTGCTCTTCGTGATACAGGAAGAAAAAAGTAATTATCACAGGCAATTACATTCAACGGCATTGTACTGCGTTAGAATTTTACGTGATGAATTATCTGTTTTGAAGAACAAATACAGTAGAGGCTGTCATTCAAGTTCTTTTCACGTGAAATTTAAACTCATCTCCTATGCGTGCGTGTACCGATTTCCACAATTACCGGGAAATAAATAGAAACCTTACAAAATCATATGATGCGAACAATTACCCGTAACTGTAACGGAAAAAAACCCTTGAAAAATGTTATGTTGAAATGACGAAAGTGGATGTAATGATAGCGTTTGTAGGCTGGAAGTTGGGTTTATTTTTTCAAGTTGTTGTTTTCATTGTTCAATTAATATTTCAGTATTTGTGGGAGGAATTTTGAAATAAGTTCCTTTACCTTTTTTTTTCTTACTTTTGTTCATTCAGTTTTTTGCTTATTTAGAAAGTAGGAAAGTGTGTTTGCGTTTATTTCTCACCACTTTTCTTTCCCAATTTACATCATTTGTTTTTCAATCAATGCTTCTCAAGTTACTAGCGCAGACAGAATTTGCCTTCTAAGGGGATGGGATTAAAATATTACAGCGCTTACAAGTCGCGCACACAGAAATTTTTTTAAAGGTAGGGGAGGGGGATGCCGAGGGTCAAAGGGTCTCGCATCATACCTCAATACACCGCAAAACATATTCTTTTGATTTAATTGATTATTGGGAACAAAAGCAGTAAAAAAAAAAGTAATTAGTATCCTCATATATATATATAATAGGCAATGATCGAGTAACGCGTGAGTTTCAACAAATGAAACTCGTGCCACAGCATGATAATTTGATAATATGTTTTGATAATGTTTAACATGCAGGGAAAGGCGTTATGCTGACAAGGCTGAACTCGATCCGGTCACTTAACTGTTTTACTCATAGACTAATAATAAGAGTAGACCGAGCTTTCCCAGACTTGCTGATGAAAAAATTGGTTCATGGATACATCATGTGACTGGTGGAAGGCTTGGCGAAAGCTTTGGCGGCATGGTTGCTAGATGGCAACATTATCTATAATTTGGCACTCGACACGTATTTTAAGTAATGTGTTTTCATTATAATTTCTTTCCAAGTGCAGATATTGAACTGTTTTTCTTTTAGTTATGCATTATTTTGACATTAGTAATTAGTCTTTGATCACAGTTTTCAGTAACTTTTATTTCATTTGGAACTGCTACGTCAGCGTTGGCGTGAACGTAATGGAGTAAACGTTTTACGTTAACGCAAAAATGTACCAATCGGAATCTTAAATTGAAATTGTAGGTAAAAATCTTACCGTTTGCCGATTCTATTTGGGCGCTTGCATCTTTAATTGCTTAGAGAGTTATTGAAATTGACTAAAGAAAATGCATTACAACTTAGAATAACAAATTTATAAATCGGACTCCATAAATATTCCGCGTTCCATCAATTCTATTTATTTTATTTCTCGCTGGCGTTGATCGTCTGCTACGATCAACGCCCGCTGTTGCTAGGATATCCACCAGTCACATGGTTTGGTTCATGAGCAGCAAAGGGTTGCCATAGCTCGGTCTACTCTTATTATTAGTCTATGGTTTTACTGGTAAGACTTTCATTTTCGGAAACCAAAACAATTAATGCTACCTACTGGAGTTTAGGGTTCATCCACTGGTGTTTGGGTTACCATTTCAAGTATCAAAATATCTCCAAACAGGCAATGGCTTCGTTCAAATGTAGAAGCAATTTTCACCCGTCATACCTTGACGGGCGATTTTCTAGTTAGTTAATAAACTATATTATCTATAACAAATGCTTAATTAAACTATCAGAAAGTACAAGAATTTTATATATTTGCTTCTCTCATAATTCAAAAGTTAGAACAGAAAGTATTTTTAATTTTTTTGCTCAATAGTACTAAAAATTATTGTTATCTTTGTTTGGATTTTTTTATGTATTGAATACATAGTATTTTGGTCAATGAAAAGAAAATCACGGACGATACGGTTGAGGGTCCGAACCCCCAGACATGCAATATGTGTTAAAATTACGGGTTCTGGTGCGTAGAACCGCAAAGCCCCTCGCTGTGCACCTGACTCAAGTAATTCCTACTTTTAAAAAGTTCCCCCACGCCTTGTTTTTTGTTTTACAACTTCAATTAGAAACTTCGAATTAACAATATAGTTCGCTCTTCCCATTATTACCCATTTGATTTTAAAAGTTAATGCATTTTTAATGAACAACAACTCACTGAAAACTGAATCACAAAGCTGCCGTAAAAGTTTTAAAAAGTAAGAAAAAAAGCATATTTAGTCAAGGAACTAAATCAGTTTTCAAATTGAAGGAAAAAGTGGAAGGAGAAAAACAAAGTTAATAACCCCACAAGGGGTCAGGTGCAAAATATAATGCAATATTTTTTTTTATGATTATTCTTTAATATGCTCCGACTGTGCAAGTCGGAGTCAATAAGTATATCGCAGTACCTCAGTTATTGTTTGTGCAGTCGAAAAATGTTGCGAAATTATAGCAGTAGCGTATCAACATATTTACAATTTTGCGTTTTGAAATTGCGTTAACGTATAAAGAAAATATAACGAAAAACTTAAGCTATTTTACGGCGGGAAATAACAGAGAATGCTCACTCAATTTACAACCAAAATTAGTGGTTTCATTTTTTTAATCTGCAGTGCCGCAGAAAATATTTCGTACGAAGCGTCCTTTTAAGAAAAGTAAAAATTAGCGAATCTCAACCAAAAACTAAAAATAAATCAAATTACATAAAACTGTGAGCCATATTTAAACTACCACGCTTCGGTGAGTCTCTCGCGTTCTAAAATCAGCCCGCTAATTGCTCTCCAACGATGCATTTTACTTGGTAAAGAACATGGTTCACGGAGCGTAACATTTTGAAGGCACTCAACACTGCCATTACTTGGACTACCATTCACTTTCCTCAACATTTTCTGATTAACCACTTTCAAAATGAAAAAAAAAAAAAAAAAAAAAAAAACAACAACATAAAATCTACCATGTGAATGTAAAAAGAAAAAGGTTGATTTCAGCAGTGTTTTGTTGAACAAAACCCCGATGTTCTAAAATTCTGGTTAAACTGGTACTAGTACGTTCCAATCTGGTTATATTTAGGTTCCAACGATGCATTTTACTACGGAGCGTTACATTTTGAAGGTACCCAACACTGCCATTACTTGGCCAACCCTTTACTTTCCTCAACATTTTCTGACTAACCACTTTCAGAATGAAAAAAGACTACGTAAAAAACTACCATGAATTCAACAGTGAGGTTAAGAAAAAGTAGATTATAGCAGTGTTTTGTTAAACGAAACCCCGATGTTCCAAAACTCTGGTTAAACTGGTTCTGGTGCTGTCCAATCCTATGATATTTTGTTTCCAACTGATTGCATCATTGCGAAACTTAGAGAGAAATATCCGAAGAAGTGACGTACTTTGCTTTGTATTCATCTGTTATGTTTCATAAGAAAACGAACTGATGTGTGCATCATATGGCTTCCTTTTACTTCAATTTAATACGATTTTCCTATTACTGGCAATTTTAATGTGATTCAATAGTTTACTCTCTAAATATCACCAGTGGCCAAATTTGAACCAGATTTATAAAAAAAAAATCGCCAAATTTGTCGCCAAGTTGGAGACAAAATTTGGCGACCAAAAGACTGGCGATATATTGCTAAAGTGTCCGCCAAATTAAAAGACCACTTGAGTTTACATCGAAATTAAGTGATTTTTCTCCCAAAAAGGGACAAAAGACCCCTTTAAATCATCCGAATGCAACCAAAAGGGGAGGTGCACAACTAGACCCCACTAGGAGTCTACGTACCAAATTTCAACTTTCTAGGACATACCGTTCTTGAGTTATGCGACATACATGTACGCACATACGTATATACAGACGTCATGAGAAAACTCGTAGTAATTAACTCGGGAATCGTCAAAATTGATATTTCGCGTGTCTATACGTTCTTAGACACTTAGCCATGGGGGGGGGGGGGGGGGGGGGTCAAGTCGAAAAAAAAAACTGGACAATCATTCGGGGGGTGAGCAAAATTAATTAAAATGGAAATTAAGGCTCATTTTGAGTGAAAATATTTTTGCGAATACAATACTTCCTTTTTTGTAAAAGAGCAACACGAAAACTATACTATGAATTTAAGTTTTCTAACTGCTGTACATCCTCATATAAATAATAGCCAATGATCGAGTAACCTGCGTGTTTCAACAATGAAACTCGCGCCACGGCATGATCATTTGATAATATGATTTGGTAGAGTTTAACATGCAGGGAAAGGCTTTATTGTGACGAGGCTGAACTCGATCCGGTAACTCAACTGTTTTACTGGTACGACTGTCATTTCATGGGAATGAAGAAACGAAAAAAATGGTCAACGACGACCGCTATCTACTGGAGTTAAGGGATAATTCACTGGAGTTAGGGTTTAAACTACCAAAATATCACCAAACAGGCAAAGGCTGTGTTCAAATGTAGAAGCAAATTTTCACCCGTCATACCATGACGGGCGACTTTCTAGTACTAACTCATATTAAGGGGTACCCCTCGAAGAAGCCATTAAAAATGTCCTCAAACAAAATAATTATTCAGCCTGATTTCTTTTCTTGTATCTCAGACTTGGAAAAGCCTCGGGTGCGATTCTATTGGTGTAGTTATAGCTTTGGGAAACGAGGAAGTGATCTAACTCATGGCTATCAAAGCTTGAGTTTTCAATAGGGATCTTTGATTCCCCCCCCCCCCCGAAATTCTCGATTTTTGCACTTTATTGATGAAACAAATACGTTTACCAAATATTTTAACGAAAATATAATTTTTAGCTATGCAATCTAGAATAGGGGTATCTGGTACGCACATGCTGTGGCTACGCAAAAAGATTGTGTTTGGAAGAAGAAAAATATCTCTTCCTGGATGAATTTTTTCTTTTTATTGCGGAAATCTGTCCTACCTATCTGTATGTCCTGTTACTATCTGTATAGTTGTATTAAAACGATGTCCCCCAGTTTTGCCCCAACACGAAACTCCCCCCCCCCCCCACCTCCATTTTTCAGTTTCAATCATACCTTTTGATATATTTAAGGGAGGGAGAAATTTAAATGTCGGCAAAACTGGGGGGTAAACCATTAAAACAATAATATATTTTTTTTCTTTTTGCGACATACGATTTTTACACTGTTTTTAATTAACTTCCAAAGAAATTACCACTGAGAAATAGATCAATTTTTACATTTTTTTAAAAATATTTTTTTTTTCTTTACTTTATCACATTTAAGATTAACAATCGAGAAACTAGAACAGTAGCAATAACAAAAATTAAATAAGTTTTAAGAATCATTAGCTACATAATCTTGGGATTTCTTGCCTTTGGGGATTTTATGAACCCAATCTTGAGTTTACGAAAAATCTCTCTTACAGCTCTGATTAAACCGTATCCAAGTCGTGAGGGAATTTTTCTGGTTCTTAAGCTTATATTTTGTAATTCGTCAGCTCATTAAGCTTACTTAGTATAAGAATGCTCTTTTTCCCTTTTCTTTCTTCCTCTTTAAAAAAAAAAAAAAAAAAATTATTATATTTATTACTAGTGGTACCCGCACGGCTTTGCCCGTAGTAGAAAAAGGAAAAGGTCATTTGGTTCTCCTGTATATTAACAAATACTGGATGATGAATTTCTCGCCAATTGGCTAAATTCATTTGCTTGCCCATATTGCGGTTCCACGTTATGATAATTCGATTTGTATTCGTCCACGTTGTGATAATTTCCTCGGGAAAATGTTCTTAAAATTGGAATAGAAAAAGAACAAAATCGAATTTTTGAAAAATCGCTTCGAGGTGCACACCCCCATGAATACCACTAATTCTGTGCCAAATTTCATGAATATCGGCCGAATGGTCTAGGCGCTATGCGCGTCATAGAGATCCTGGCAGACAGACACAGAGAGAGGTCCAGACAGACTTTCAGTTTTATTATTAGTAAAGGTAAAGATGATTAAATATGTGCCATCATTCTACTAATCGATATTCGTTATCTCATTTTATTTTCCACAATGTTTGTTTACTTTGGCGAAGTTTATTGACATCAATGTCTGTTTGTGCGTGCTGGTCAATTTCAAAGCTAAAATAGAAACAAAAAGGAGTAGGCATTAAAGTCCGGGTTAATTATTTGTAGAAACGCAAAGAGATGATGCAGTTTTTGAGACGACAAACGTTTTCATTGTTTTCGAACAATAATTATCTGGGAAAAAATAGTGCTAAAATTTTACGAGTTCCATGTTTTAATTGTCAATAAATACTTTAATGTAACTCAATGTTAACAATGAGCAGCTTTTATGCGAATTTTTCTTTCCATTTGTTATTAAAGGGAACACTTTAAAAAGTTATAGGCAACATTTTATATCTTAATGTCACGTTAGAGCCCGTTCTACTTCTAGCTTTGGATTAGATTGTGAAAAAAAAAAAAGGAATAAATTTTTCTTGCTGTTTTAAACCGCTGGTGAACAAATATTCTCCAAGTAAAACTAAACTTCAGTGGGCGATAGGCACATCGAGACATTTTTTACTTGTACTTTTTACAAACATAGAATTTTTTAATTACAAATTATTTTACTTTAAATGTTATATTCTATTAATCCTTCGCAAATATTTGATGTGCGGAAAAAAGAATACAAAATAAATGTTTCACCTTAAATATTGAACAACATGTTTTCGACAATGTTTTCTATAATTGAAAGTACAGTAAACCCTCCTTTTACGCGGTTACGATTTTACGCGGTTTAAGATTTGACACCTTAATTTTATTTTACGCGGGTGAGTTTCGGTTTCACGTGGATGCGGCAATGCAAACGGATAAAATTTTCCCCTCTTTCGAAATCCAAACTCATAAAGAGTGCAGATTTACGCGTAATCAACTGCATTTTGGCGTGCTAATAAGCGAGCTTGGGCCACTGGAGATATTTTATGCGATTGGTTCCAGAGCTCTTTCCAGAAGCAAAGTTATTAAACTCGCACAGTTCAGAGCTCATTGGAAGAAGAGCTTTCAGGAGTGACACAGGAGGCCAAAACCATCGAGGATACCGACATCGGTGACGCACAACTAGAAACGTTCACATTTAAAAATTTCAGCCATTCCTATAGACAATAGAAATGATCTTTCTGATTTGTTAGTGAAGGAAGATTCTATCATCATGGAAATGACGCAAGTGATCATGGATGCGTTAATAGTTCTTTATGGCTGCCAAAAGACTATCATAGCCAGCTCCTCTTTATAAACAGAGCACGAAATTAATTTGTTTTTTTTTATACATGTAGTGCATAAAAGTCGATATAAGCGCGCATTAAACTTATTGCACAATTAGTCATCACTAGAATGAAGTATTTTGTTATCTACGGAACCTAACACTACTATTAGGTCTCAATTTACGCGGCATTTCCGTGGAACGTAACCCCCTGCGTAAAACGAGGGTCTACTGTATCGAAAATTTAAATGCTCTGCAGCAAAACGTATGGTTCTCAAATGTTTAATATGCCTCATTGAATAACAGCATTATTTCTGGGACAACTCTGTGTGAAAATTCTCTCCGTCAGAGTAACCGCCAGAGTTCAGTTGAAAAAAACTTGTTTTGCATAATCTAAAAGTAAGTCATACACGCCTACTAATTATTGCTCATTTCATTTGTGACCACCAGTGAGCAATTTCTCACGGTGATAATATCGAAACGTGACTCTAACCGCACAGCTGGCTATGTACGTGTGATATGTTAATCGCATCTATCGAATTAACGTTAGAGATTTATGTTTTGATTATACATGAGCTCGTTGTATAAAGATACAAACTAGAAAAAATATTATAACTTCGTTGTTTGAGGAAGTGTACTGATTTATGTATACATAGAGCAAATCAAAATACTGACTAAAAAGCTTCCCCCCGCCAAGCTCGTTACCGCATTATTATGATGTGGTGAACAAACTTGATACCAAGTTTTAATTTTTTTTTTTTTTTTTTTGCATGTTTTGAATGCAGGGTACTAACCTAGGGGGAGGGGGTCATGGTTTTGATAGGGTTTTTTCCCGTAGTTTTTTTTTTTTTTTTTTTTTACGGGGGAGGGGCTCTGACTCTTGAGGGGTGATGGACACTCCTGTTAAATGTTCCTATAAACTCAAAAAAATAATTTATCTGACGTCAAAATTGTTTTTCCTGGCTTCTAAGATTTTGTAATTTTTGTTTGGATTTCTGTGGAGATCAATAAAAATGTTTCTACTACACTTTATTACATCATGGGCTGTCCTCGCCGAGACCCTTTCAAAAAACCAAAAACAAAATTTGTTCGAATCGGACTTATTCCCTCAAAAGTTGTTGGGGGGGGGGGGAGACGGACAGACACATTTTCCCCATCTCAAAACCCTACGTTTTAATTTAATTTTTCAGTATTTAATCATTTCATTCATTCTTGACTTCTTTTTGTTCTTCGTAATGATTTTACGATGCATTCATGTTTTTTGCCTGTATGTATTTACTATTTTTTTTTCCTACTTTTCATGGAAAGTAGACTAGAAAAGGAATGTTCTCACTTGTTCGACGGATTTTTGACTCATCAGTAACTTGCAGTTAACTTCGGAGTGTCAAAGGAATTATTCCCAGAAAAAAAAAAATTCGCTGGAAGCCGAGACAATATGAAATACAAAGTGTGCTCTCTTAAAGCGAATTTTTTCTCCTTGAAAGTGGTTTATGCTTTTGCCTATTTAACATTAAACCACACACACACAACCAAATCTTTCCGATTTCCTTGTTAAATTCCAGTCCTCGTTTAGTTAGGGATCGTTATAAGCGAATTCGATCGCTCTGCGATTTACAATCATGTAAAATTCTGAAAATAAAATTGTGCTTATGGTGTTCATTTTCACTGGTCAAACTTCGCTTTATTCAATGCTTATTAAAATAAAGTTTTTTTTCTTTCTTTTGATCTTTACTAATCATAAAGCTGAATGTCCGGATATCTATCGGAATGTCTGTGACGCGCATAGCGCCTAGACCGTTCAACCGATTTTCATGAAATTTGGCACAGAATTAGTTTGTAGCATGGGGACTATGACATGGGGGTAGCACTTGTGACATGGGGGTAGCACTTCGAACCGATTTTTCGAAAATTCGATTTCGTTCTTTTTCTATTCCAATTTTAAGAACATTTTACCGAGAAAATTATCACAACGTGGAAAAGTAAATTACTAAATTATCATAACGTGGAACCGTAACATGGGCGAGCAAATGAACATAGCCAATTGGCGAGAAATTCATCATCCATTATTTGTAAATATACTGGAGAATCAAATGGACTTTTAATTTTCTACTACGGGCAAAGCCATGCGGGTACCACTAGTTGGAAATAAAGTGAGATAATTTTTTTTTATTTATTTAGATACAAATAATAACCATTATAAGATTGAAGATGAACTTCAGCCTAGTTCCAGACTCGTAAGACCTTGTATTTTTAAGCTTGTAGTAATTACTATTTGTGTTCTTAACTATATGAGGTTTGCTGTGAACGAAGAATAAGATGGACCCGTTTATATTACTCGAAAACCAGATTCTTGGAAAAGTTTTAAAGACTCATTACCAAATGTGAAAGGAATTTCAAAGAAATGGATGCGACTGTCTTGAACTTGTTTTTAAAAACATGTTTCTGGAGAATTGATATTTCGCAAGAAATTAACTTCCTTATTTTCCATGTTTGAACTAGTTTCACTTAAATTAAAGCTCTAGGCAAATTTGTAGAAGTTTCATGTAATTTTATATAGTGTGTTATCTTAAAACTTGTTTCTAAAGATTTATTCTGAAATGCATTACAGCAATGAAGTTTCATTTTCAAAAGAAACTGAAATGTTGATTCTTTAAAGGGGAACAAAGAAAAACTCTCAACCGCTCTGTAATACAATGAGAATACTTTTCATAAGATGGCTAGAAAATGAAATTTCATATCAGAGTTAATGATCTTTAAAGCAGTTTTTTACTTAGCCTACTAGTCGCCGTTTGAATGCTAAACACTGCTACCAAAGTGCTGGTTTCTAGATTTTATTTACTTTAACTAGTACCTGAAAACTGAAGAACATAATAACAACAGATAGTTGGATTCCAGGCACGTGACCAGTAAACTCAGCGGCGCCCCGATTTTGGGAGGGCGAAAATTCTCAATTTGCAGAATAAAACTCTAAATTTTGCCGAATTGAACTCAAAGCTTCTTCAAACGATGATAATTTTGCCGATTAGAACTCCAAATTTGGCCAAATCGTCAGACAAAATTTGCCGAATAAAGACATTTTTTGAAGGTCACGGTGATGTGATCTCCCAGCGGGGCGCCCGATTGAACTACTTAATGCTCATTCATTAGTTTAACTTATTAAATAGATCAAGAGTAGTTTTATCTTTCTCCTATTTTTGTATGAAAAGGACGCATTAAAATGTCATATTTGTGTTCCGAAAATGACTGATATATTTGAAAAATCAATAAAAACTAAACCGGCAGCGATAGAAATATACCGTTTGTTGCTCTATGCTTGGGACAACAGTAAATTTTCAGACAAAGAAACTTTCAAAATTAGTAACAATGTTCCTCAACAGATGGCGCTGCAGGTATTTTAAAGGTACAATAGAATACGCAGTCTGTAAGATTGCCAAAATGACCGGTATACTTGAAAAATCAATCGCCATATGTTGAGGAACATTGCAACTAAATTTGAAAGTTTGTCTGTCTGAAAATTTACTGTTGTCCTAAGCATATTTTAACAAATGGTATATTTATATCGCTGGCCGTTTTGTTTTTATTGATTTTTCAAGTGTATCAGTCATTTTTGGAACACCCTGTATACGATGAATGTTTCATTTTCTTTTACGTTATTATTCCAATACTGGTGAAATACGTTCACTCACGCAATTATGTTTTTCTTTTCAGGTGGGCACCCGGAACCATCCAGTTTCTTTAAAATGAGCAGCATCAGTAAAGAATCTTCAAACTGCTAAGTCATTCTTCAGTATTCTACTGCTATGGAACCATACAACGCCAATCAACCCTTGTATGCAATTTACCGGAATGGTACCACCAACACCTTCGAAGACAAACCCGAACAGATCTATTCCGATCCTGAGATCGTGATGAAGAATTCCAACAACGAGAAATATGCGGTCAAATACATCATGGAAAAGTATGACTCTCTACGGTGTCTAAATAGCCAAATCGATAACATGCATATATCGTCTGATTCGGGGGATTCTGTCGCGAAGGACTCTTTGAGCGGCACTGCTGAGGATCCTGCCGTCGATTACGATGACGATGACTATGTCCAAGAAGATCATGGTGAACTATCCGAACAGGACATTGTACAGGTGGAAGTGTTCTTCCGCAGTCATAAGACATACGTCTCGGTCTGCCACTGCCTAGCCAACCTGTATTTCACCATGGCAGACCAGAAAACCAAAGAGTGGGAGCTGGCCAGGACAGGGATACCTGTCCTCCTCCTGGACAAAGGCGACACCAAGGCCAGGAACAAAAGAATGCTCCAGATAGTGCTGGCAGAGAAAGGATCTGGTTTCGTCCTCTGGAAGGACATTATTGACAATCTCTCGAACTATAAAGCAGAAGAGAGTTGTACGTTCCACACAATGTACTTGTCGAGCGACCATCGGAAAATGGCTGGACTGAGCTTTGATATTCCAGATGCTGCAGAGAAGTTTTTGCGGGAAATCGAGCAGCTGACGTCAGATCCTTTGAACATAAGTCTTTCAGTTCCGAAGCAGAAAAAGAAGAAACAGAAAGCTCCGAAGAAAGAAAAGGTTAGTACTGAAAGTGACATAAAATGTGCTCCATGCTTAATTATCTGATAGATTTCATATCGTCGCCTCAGAGCAACAGTAGGGTATCATAGTGTTGTTCCTAGGATTAAATGTCTTACTGTTGCTCTAAGTCGACGATACGTAAAAACGAAATTGAATTAGTATGCCATAACTGCTGATTTATTAATTTTTTCGGACTAAGATGGAATTTTTAAGGCACAGCTGTCAACCTTTTTCTTACTTATTAAGAAATTTTAAATAAGTAGTTGAACTGATATGAATTATTTATTCCTGTAATATTGGTAAATTTCAAAGCATTCTCAATAGTTGAGTAAAAGTATGTCAACGTCTATAAATATATTGAATTAAAAAGTTAAGTCTTTTAACTATTTTTAATTATTTTTATTAGGACATGTGTATACACGTTGTCATACTTTTACTCATTTCATTGTACAAGTTTTCGACTGCTTCTTTTTCATATTCTCAATAATTGCTAACAGGAGTTTTGTTAATACCAAACATTTGCCACTGAATGGTATGTTTTAAATCACTTACTGCTAGTTCTATTTAGCTAGAATTTTTTAAAGTTTTGAACTCTCTTGATTCCCAAACTCTAAAATAAAAATAATTGATCTTTGATCGATTTACTTCGCAAATTTCGTTACTCCCTTTAAAAATGTCCGTAATGAACAGAATGGCAGCAAGATTTTTATAACTTTCATTCGTGCCATTATTTCTAGAAAACTTTCTTGTCCACATTATTATATTAGGGGTTCCTGATGGGTGGTCACTATGACCTTTCAAAAACTACCTTATTCAGCAATTTTGTTTGACGATTCGGCAAAATTATCATTCAGCGGAATTTGGCGATCCATTAGGCGAAATTATCGTCATTCGGCGGAATTTGGAGATCCATTAGGCGAAATTATCATCATTCGGAAAAATTAGAGTTCTATTCGGCAAAAATTATCATCATGCGGTGGAATTTGGAACTCCATTGGGCGAAATTTTCGTCATTCAGCGGAACTTGGAGATCAATTAGGCGAAATTATCATCATTTTTCAAAATTAAGGAATCTATTCGGCAAAAATTATCATCATTCGGCGAAATTTGGAGTAGGCGAAATGATCGTCATTTGGCGGAATTTGGAGATCCATTAAACAAAATTATCATCATTCAGCAAAATTAGGAGTTCTATTCGGCAAAATTATCATTCGGCGGAATTTGGAGATCCATTAGGCGAAATTATCGTCATTCGACGGAGCTCCATCGGGCGAAGTTATCATCATGCGGCGGAATTTGGAACTCCATTCAGCAAACAGACTTTCCGCCCTCCCAAAAATTTAAGTTCTGGCTGCAGACATGTGTTTCGGGGTTATCCCCGATTTCGATGCAAAACTTGTCGGATGTCTTTTCATTCATAAGCTTACCTTTTTAAAGTGTTCCTTGTGCCCGAAACACTTTTCTGCAGCAATCTGCAATTTTTGTGCAATTTAACCTTGTAATTTCTAATCTTTACTTTTCATTTACAAAGATTTACATTCAACATTATAAGCTAATACTATTCAGTGCTAGCATACCTTCTGTTGGTCAGTACCACGACCAGGGTTGCCAGATTTAAGAACAGTAAATGCGGGACAGGCTTCTTGGTGTGAAAAGGGGGGGGGATATTTTTGAGACGTCGCTGAAAATTCAATCTCATCAAAGCATTAAACCTCACAAAATGTCGCCGAACAAAGTATAAAAAATCGTTTTCATTGCGAATGACGACGCATGCGCAGAGATATATTTCCACTATTAGTCAATGAGGAAAGAAGAAGCAACCATTCGTTTCCTCAAGGGTCCCCCCCCCCCGAAAGGGCAAGGGTGCAGCCCCTCAATATCGTGGAGACACCCCCGCCCCCAAAAAAGCAAGACCCCCCAAAATGAGAAAAATACCTCTCAACCCCCCTAAAGCTTTCAATAGCGCAGTCTGCGCCATGAACCCTCCCCCTAGGTGGGCACCCCTGCGGCTCCTCATGGTCTGTCGCCAAAACAAAAATATACAAACCAAATCAAAACGAAAACAATTTTTGCTTTTGTTGCCACATGATTTTCTTATAGCTCATTATTTCATTTTTTGTTTTACTTTATTTTTTAAAATTAAAATAATGTCTCGTTCCGTAAAATATTGTGATCAGCTAGAATACAGGACTTTAGCCTTCCCGTATGGAAGTTCCCCGGGACGCAGGACAATTTTTCAAAATATGGGACTGTCCCTTGAAATCCAGGACTTCTGTCAACCCTGATCACGACTGCCATTTTTTTACTTTTCTGGAGATGACAATGAAAAACAAAAAAGAGTTGGTTGTCTAGACGTTTAAGTGTAAAAACAATTTTTTCACCGTACCGTGAGAAAACAAAATAAAATGAAATGTGAAACAACTGGTTCGCACACAGGCAATCAAATTTTACTCAGGAATTTCTCATTCGATTTAAGAAAATTTGTTTTCGTTTTATCTTGCTTAACTCTAGGCATTGCTTAGCAGTTTTCAATTTTACTCGGCAACATACCTAAAGATACTGTCCGCTCGAAAGCAAATATTTCCAAGAACTTTTTCTCTTTAATCTTCGCAGCCGAAAACGCCCCCAAATGAGAATATTCAAGGGAATAAAAAAAGATTCATGTCATTGGGACTCATTGTAAAGTGTGAGTTAAAGGGTGGGGGGGGGGGGGGATCACGGCACAACTCTCCAGCACAATAGATAGGGTTGATTAAAATAAGCACGAATTTCCTTGAAGAAAACTGTTTGCATCCTCTTGGTCATTTTTTTTTCCTAGCGAAAGAAATCAAGCTCAAGGTTTTTTTCGGAATACGAAAACTAATTAAATAAAACAAATGTTGGAAAGTTCGGAACATCTCTTGGAAAATTACTGTTTCACAATGTAGTGGGGCTTCTGTGAAGAGACCACCCACTGGTAAACCCGTCATTTCGGCGATCAGCCCCTCCCCTCCCCTCCCTCACCTCCTAGATTTCAAAAAATGTTAATGCGATTTTTCTCCCCTTCCCCTTTGAAATGCATTGAGTATTCTAGCTGGAATTTTGAATCGTAACTACTGGCTACCAAAGTCAAAAAATGGTTTGCTACTTTTGGCAGACATTTCTATAAATATATACACGCAACGCAAAAAGTAAACAATTATGATCCTCTACAAAACTTCAATGCATATGTTCCTTAATGCAAAGATACAAGCATATAACAAACCTATTTCATTTTTTTTTTTTTTAAGTATAGTACAAAAGTATTTGGTAATAAGTGACTGAACGCAAATGTAAGAGGTCCATTCCACGAAAAAGTCAACCGCTTGTCCTTCACGTGACAGTCTATATCCTCATACGAGGCGTATTTTTAAAGTAAGTTCCGTTTTGATATAAAAAAAGAACGAGTACAGATAGAGCAAAGAAATTTATTGCACAAAAATCTACCATCCTCACGCTATTTTTTGACATTGCTCCCTTGATTTTCCAAACATTTGTCATAGCGTGGTACAGGTTTTTGTATACCTATTCATAGAAAATTGCCGCCTGTGTAGTCAGCCATGGGATAACATGTTCTCTGAGCTCATTATTGCTGTTGTGCCACAGACCACCTTGGAAAGACTTTAGATGCCGAAACAAATGAAAGATGCTGCGAGCCAGGTGAGGGCAGACCAGAGGATGTTCAAAAACGCCCCAGCCAAAGCCCTGTAAGAGTCCTCATGGTTGACTAAACGGGCGGTAACTTTGTACGAATAGGTATACAAAAACCTGTACCACGCTGTGACAAATGCTTGGAAAATCACGGGAGCAATGTCGAAAAATAGCGTTAGGGTGGTAGATTTTTGTGCACTAAATTACTTAGCTCTATCTGTACTCGTTCCTTTTTTATATAAAAACGGAACTTACTTTAAAAACACGCCTCGTATATGAGGCCCCTAGTTTCAAAACCGGATACTTGTAGAAAACCAAATTTTACAGGAGACGTAAAAGTCCGGTTTTGAAACTGAGGCAGACCTTCCCGCCCCATTTCAAGGGGGAAAGAAGCGGTTTTTGAACCTAATATTGAGCAGGCAAATAGGCCTTATGATTCTCTACAAGATTAACAAAAAAAAAAAAAAAAAAAAAATCGAATTTTTTGCAAGTATCCGGTTTTGAAACTAGGGGCCTCATATATAGTAGCCAATGATCGAGTAACCCGCGAGTTTCAACAATGAAACTCGCGCCACGGCATGATCATTTGATAATATGTTTTAGTAATGTTAAACATGCAAGGAAAGCCTTTATCGTGACAAGGCTGAACTCGATCCGGTCACTTAACTGTTTTACTGGTAAGACTGTACTGTCATTTCAGGGGAATGAAGGAAAAAAAAAGGTCAACAATGAACGCTACCTACTAGACTACCTACTGGAGCTTAGGGTTCATCCACTGGAGTTAAAGTTACAATTTCATCTATCAAAATATCACCAAACAGGCAATGGCTTCGTTCAAATGTTGAAACAATTTTCACCCGTCGTACCTTGACGGACGACTTTCTAGTATTTCATTAAAAAGTAATGATTTGAAAGGGCAATGACGAAATTTTTTGCTTAAGATGTCACACATAAGTTTATAATTTGTTATGCGAAAAAAAAATTGTTATTTAATGTGTCAAAGTATTATTTTTTTAATGACTAATATGATGCGTCACGTGTTTGAAAATTATCGTTTTCCGAGGAATGGCCCGAGAACTCATACAAGACTTGTTTTATTTATTAAACAAAAATTTCTGTCGCCTGGCACGATTACTTTTCAAAGAATTAGGAACTGCTAGCGTTCGTAATCGCAAAAACGAACTATTAAATAAAAAAAAATGTGATCTTAAAAACGGCCTATTTTAAATATGAATGAACGTAATTAAACATCAGGAATCTTCGATTTTCGTGACTTTATATGAAACTCTTCACTCTGAAATGATTGGCGAAAAAAAGAAGAAGAAAAAAGTTTCTTTGTAAACACATATGGTCGCCAGTTTTGGCGACTGCGACTTTAGTATTTGGTAGCCATTTTTAATAAAATGGTCGCCGATTGGTTTTTGGGGACCGCTAATATTGAACTTTATTACGAGTATAATATGATGATAGCACGAAGATATAAGGGTACAGTGAAAACTGTATAAAACAATATTTTTTAAGGTCCCAACAGTATCGTTGTAGACAGGTCTTACTGTATAGAACTTTATATGAGGTCAATGGAGTCGTTTCCAAAATTTTAAAAGTTTTTTTTTTTCTGAAAGAGTATTCTTAAAAATATAGGATCTGACCATTTTTAAAATAATTTGTTCAAGTTTAATGTTTTAAAAAAAAATACTTAAATCGGTGCGCTTTTATTGTTTATATTTCTGTCGTGTGACATCACAAATGATGAAATGCCATTCAATGTTGCCCTTCACGGAGAAACATATTTAATTCGCATCTTTACTCACGTGTATTGGCAACGATAGGGTTGATAGCAAGCGTAGAGAGCAATTTTAATTCGCTGCTTGATTATCATAACGTGGAAACGCTGTAGAAAAATGCGCCAAATTGCATCATTTGTGACGTCAAAAAGACCACGCCTTGTTTTCAAAATCGGACATTTTAAAAAAATTAATTGAAAAATAACTGTTGGGAAAATGAAAGTATTTTTTGGGTCCATATTATTTTTTTTTTACTCATTCTATCCATTTTAATGACTAAAAGTAGTACTTTTGACTGAAGGAAACAACCCCATTGTTCCCAGTGATGTTCCCATCAATTTTTCTGACGGTCTACTCCCAGTAAGAAATTACACATAATTTGTGTATGTGATCAAAAACATAGTATGTTATTAATGTGAAAGTTTATGAAGCTTGAGGGTATACACTATATGTCTAAAAAATGTTGAGAGTATACGGCGTATATGGAGTATACCCTATGGGAACACCACTGATCGTTCTATTGTGTCATAGTGCTGTTAATTCAACTAAAGATGAAACATTAGAAAACTGAATACCTAATGTATAACATTTCTTTCAGGTGAAACAACCCAGAAAATGTGACATATCGACTCCGTGTTGTTTCCAGCATGTGACCAATGTGGCCTTAGATGACAAAAAGAAACTTTTCTCAATGGCGACTCTGCTGTCACCGGGCGAACGTGTCAACACGTGAGAGTGAAGCGATTTTCGTAGTACGGAATCTGGCCAGTGTCGAACACACCGAATTTAAAGATTCATCGTTACTGTTCCTATACTTCGTTCCAGTGCACTAAACGGAACGGGATTTTCTCTGATATCTACCGAGAGATGATGTCCATACAGGGGCACCCCGATGGGAGGTCACGGGAGGTGACCGTGACCTTCCAAAAGTTTTCTTATTCGGCGAATTTTTTCTGACGATTTATCAAAATTATCATTATTCCGCAAAGTTTGGAGTTCTATTGTGCAAAACCTTCCAAAAGTTTTCCTATTCGGCAAATATTGTCTGACGATTTGTCAAAATTATCATTATTCCGCAAAGTTTGGAGTTCTATTGTGCAAAATTTTCATCATTCAGCGAAATTTGGAATCCCATTCGACAAAATTTTGAGTTCCATTAGGCAAAATTATCATCATTCGGCAAAATTTGGAGTTTTATTAGGCTAAATTTGGAGTTTCATTAGACAAAATTTGGAGTTTCATTGGACAAAATTTGGAGTTTCATTAGGCAAAATTTGGAGTTTCATAAGGCAAAATTTGGAGTTTCATAAGGCAAAATTTGGAGTTTCATAAGGCAAAATTTGGAGTTTCATAAAGCAAAATTTGGAGTTTCATAAGGCAAAATTTGGAGTATCATTAGGCAAAGATTGGAATTTCATCAGGCAAAATTTGGAGTTTCATTAGGCAAAATTTGGAGTTTCATTTGGCAAAATTTGGAGTTTCATTTGGCAAAATTTGGAGTTTCATTTGGTAAAATTTGGAGTTTCATTTGGTAAAATTTGGAGTTTCATCAGGAAAAATTTGGAGTTTCATTAGGCAAAATTTGGAGATTTATTAGGCAAAATTTGGAGTTCAATTTGGCAAAATTTAGATTTTCATTCGGCAAATTGAGAATTTTCGCCTTCCCAAATATTTAAGTTCGGGGTGCCCCTGTGTCCATGGGACGCGTGCCAAAAGTGTTCCACCTTGCTTCCAAGTGCATTTTTATCATTGTGCAGACAGTACACGTGACTTTGAAAATCATGCTGCATGTAAAAGTATGTGATTCGTCTCAAGCACATTCTGGATAGAATCAACGAAAATGTGATCTGTGTGAATAGTGTGAAGCGTACTCGTGATCAAATGAAATTCTAAAGGAACAAGAGCGTCGTTACTTTGTCATATTTTTGTAAAACATTGTATGTTTTAACGGATTATATAAAATTGTTACATCCGGATTTCGTTAACTAGCAAACCCTGCAAGAATTGATCTCTTCGGCACCAGGAAGGAACTAAGAATAACCTGCGCGGGAATCAGGCCAATTATGACTGCAATTGATCAAATCATTGCAGATTTTCATATCAGTGTCATTGCAATGCAAGGACATGCCTACGAGCATTAGTCCTTCACGAACTTATTAAAATTTATCAATTCATTCCGTAAGAGAGTCTTATTGTTATACCAGAGTGAAAGATTTCTTGCTGACAGAGCTTGTGCAACATAGTTTTGAATATGTGTGGTTTGAAACTTGTCATTCATACCATTACAGTATCATTGTACATGTTGTACTGGATTGTTGTGCAATGAAAATACTTTGCTTAGAATATTTTTTTAAATATTCTTTGTAAAACTGATAAAATTTGCTCTGCTGAGATTTTGTTGGCTAGCTTACTTTCTCAAAAATACTGTGATCTGCAACAGATTCCCATATTGCGTAATTAATACTTCTCATCCAGGCATAGTTATGAATTAATAGGGTGACACAACAATTGAGGCAGTGAGAAGCAAAGGGATGTAAGTGGCAAAATTAAACATTTGGAGATAACCAGTACAAATGGTAGATGAACCTTTCTTCTGTGTTGGGGCAAGAGATGGTACTATAGTAGCCCTGGTAGTTGCTGCTTATACCTCATGATTTAGAAAAACTTTTCTTCAATGAAAGTCTACCTAAAAGCTAATTTTTAAACGCATTTTACTCAAAACTTGAAAATGTCCACATACATCCCTTTGCTTCTCACTTCCTCAATTGTCAGCAAGTCGTCAAAAAATCTTGCAAAAATTGCACACGTGAACGACAAATTTGTCACCTAAAATAATTTTTGAATCAACTTACATTTAAACTACTTTTAAATTAAAAGTGTTAAAACTGCTTTCGGGGGAAAAAAACATAAACACTTAACAGCCAAATGTGCAAAACACAAAAGAGGATAATTTATATCTGTTAATATATATATATTTTTTAATTTAATGTAAACCACTTTATATTTTTAGATTACTAATTCTGCAAGCTTAGGTGGTCTTTTTATTAAATTTTCATTGCTGGTATCTCTATGGTTTAACCATATAACGCATGAAAACTGCGATCGCAATGTTGTTGGCTCACTATAAAAAAAATGTGCATCGTTAAAACTCGCAACATTGAGAAATCTACTTTATAAGTTAAAACTAGTCTATCACTTGTCTTCAATTATTGAATTTAAGTCTTAATTTCACAATTTGAAGACCCCCCCCCCCCTTTTTGAGTTCTAAATACACTAAGAACCATATTGAATATCGCTAAATAGTGTCATTCATGTGGTTGTGGTATAGTATGGCTCTGATAACATGATGTTTGACCGTGAGCGAGTTTATCTTTGAAAATTTTTCAAGTTGTATTACATTTTGCTCCATTCATAATTTTTTTAACTCGTCCAGAAATTGCACTTACTGGAAGAATTTTTTTGCGAACCAAGCATTCACTTCTTTAAAGAAAAAGGCTGGCAAATTCGCAAAATAAATTTCTCTTCAGCTGTACCTATTAGTTTACAAGACGTTAAATATTAAAAAAGACGATGGAAAATGGAAAACGACAATGGATATTGAGTATAAGACAGCAATTCTCAACCTGTGGGATGAAAATCGCTGCCCTGTAGGCAGCAAGTAATTAATACGATTGTTGGTACAGCATTCGTATTAGTTACAAAGAGTAACTAATACGAATATTGGAGATAATACTCGATATGAACAGTGTAGTTTACAAACTTAAGCGACTAAACTTATGCGAATGTTGGTGATAATACTCGATCTGAACAGTTAGTTTACAATAAACAGTAACTAATACGAATGTTGGTGATATTAACTCGATATGAACAGTTAGTTTACAATAAACAGTAACTAATACGAATGTTGGTGATATTAACTCGATATGAACAGTTTAGCTTATAAACAGTAACTTATGCGAATGTTGGTGATAATATTCGATCTGAACAGTTAGTTTACCATAAACAGTAACTAATATGAATGTTGGTGAATACTCGATGCAAAGTTAGTTTACAAACAGTAACTAATACGAATGTTGGTGATAATACTCGATCTGAACAGTTAGTTTACAATAAACAGTAACTAATACGAATGTTGGTGATAATACTCGATGCGAAGTTAGTTTACAAACAGTAACTAATACGAATGTTGATGATATTACTCGATATGAACAGTTTAGCTTACAAACAGTAACTTATGCGAATGTTGATGATAATACTCGATCTGAACAATTAGTTTACAATAAAAAGTAACTAATACGAATGTTGGTGATAATACTCGATGCAAAGTTCAGTTTACAAACAATAACTAATACGAATGTTGATGATATTACTCGAATATGAACAGTTCAGTTTACAAACAGTAACTTAATGCGAATGTTGGTGATAATACTCGTTCTGAACAGTTAGTTTACCATAAACAGTAATTAACACGAATGTTGGTGATAATACTCGATGCGAAGTTAGTTTACAAAGAGTAACTAATACGAATGTTGATGATATTACTCTATAAAATAGTGAAATTTGCAAACAGTAATTAACACTAATGTTGGTGATAATACTCGATACGAACAGTGTAATAAATGGCATTGAACATAAAGCCATGAGGTTGCCGACACTTTAAAAATCAACTCTTAACAGCAGCAATCAGTAAATGCCAGAATATAGTTGCTGTGGTCATTTCATCTGGCGAATCGGTTGTTACGGACATAACCGATATAAGTACCAGAAGGAAGAATGTTGCTGCTAAAGAAGCTTAGCTTGACTACTTTTTGTAACACGGTGGAAAAATCTAAATTAAACAGAAATTGTAACACCAAGTTATGTACTAAGTAATAAATGTTCAACACCAACAGGTTGTTTCAGAAAACTTTCGACTGGTAGGTTTCCGTCTTTGAAAATCGCTCTAATCGGAATTTGAAAGAAAATTAATTGGAATATTTTCATTGAAAGAGAACAGCAGTTACGTGAACTAGATAAATTTGTTGAGTAAAAGGTTGAAATCCAATCTTTTGAGTCAGAATTTTAAGCAGCGCTGGATTGTGATGATTTTTTTTTTTTTTTTTTTTTGTGTAAAAGAAAGATTAAGAATCTCGAAAAATCAAAAACTCAAGTTAATTCAGTGCCTGTTAAAAACTACTGAAAACAAGAAATGAGCAAAATAGCACGAAAATACCACGTACTCCGTGCAAAACTTGAGTTTTTGATGTTTTAATTTTAATTTATCTTATTCTTACACAAAAACTTTTATCCTCATAATCCAGCGGTGCTTAAGATTCCGACTCAAAAGATTGCATTGCAATATATTAAGTAAATTCATCTAGTTCACGAATCTCAGATTCACTTTCAGTTAAAATGTTCAAATAACCTTCTAGGGTAGGAATTTGTTCATCTCAATTAATTTGGTCTGCTATTTTAAAAACTGAAACTACTATACGTGTGACAATATTACACTCCTGAGTATTTCTATCGAGAGCACTCGAAAGTTTAGATGTAAAATTAAAAAGTATAACTTTCATAACTCACCAGTTTCTGGAAAGAAATTTCCTTTGGAACTTTAAAAGTCGCTGTTATCATCTTCGTTCTTTCGATGCTTTCAGCGCCATTATTTCATGGAATTTCTTGACAAACTGTTAGGCTTCAATTACTTTTTTGCACACTTAATAGAACTCGGCAAGCGCGATATACAAAAACATACACAACACAAATACGTTCTTACTAGTTCGCCATTATTCCACCACAATGCGCACGTAACGGCATCTGCAATATTCCTATTCCTATTCAGAGTCACAACTGACTACAACTGTATTTATGTCGAGGACTGCATACTAAGTGCCTTGCCTCCATTATTTTATATACCGATAGATGGCAGCACCGTCACCGGATTGAACAGTTAATGAGAATTTAGAACTAGTCCAGGAGCTAATAGCTACTTGGTGCTAGCGCCCCCAGAGGTATCGTTTCACTTGGAGGACATTGAGACCACGAGCATATTTAACGTCGCCCAGTCCCCTTTAATGACGACGGTGGGTCTTCGACCATCGAGGTTCGAACTCGGGACCCTCCGGCCCCGAATCCGACACTCTACCGATCGGGCTACCACGGCCCCCATCTGCAATGCTAAGTTTTTACAGAATTGTTGTCATTACTAAATTGTAATGTTTTACTTAAAAAGAAAAAAAAAAAGCGGATATTCCGAATGAGTGACCTTTGAATTGTATCTGATTTAGTTTCCCGTTAGAAATATAACTAACGTTGGCAGACTTAATTGACAAACAAATAATTGAATCGTAGTAATCCTAGTTCACGTGGTGCTATTTGTGACATTCTGTTCGAAATGATGCCTTAGGTGGCCTGCTGCCGAAGATTGTGATATGAAATTTATGTACTGTATGGGACAAAAAATAAAGCAATAATTGCTTTTATCAGAAGTGACATTTGACGCATGCGTACGCGAATTAGTATTTTTGTGCTGATGTGTTGCTGACGTACATTATGTATCAGAGAAAATTGTATGCTTTGTAAATATTATTAATAAAAGTAAGGACATGACTTTGGTTTTACTTATTTATTTACATTTGCACGCCCCATGATATTTGAATTATAAGCACATGAAGGTGCCAGAGTGTACCACAGTGGTAGCGCCTGTGATTAAAAAAAAAAAGGATTAGGAGCCCCCCCCCCCCAATAAACGCAGAGTAATGCGTTTTTTGAAATTAAATTCATTAGGGGGGGGGGGTTCTTAGCGCAGACTGCACCATTGAAATTTTTTGAGGTGTTTTAAGGGATATTTTTCTCTCTTTTGGCGACGGGGTCTTCGCGGAATTTAGGGGGGGGGGGGCCTGAAGTCAGTCTCTTACCTTCGTCAATGTTAACTATATAGAGAGAAATATTTTTATTATCCATTTTACACTTTTTATTTCCTACATTTTGGGGAAAAAAAAAAAAAAAAAAACTGAAACTGTATTCAAAATATCTTAATTTTCTCGACTGTTTAGTTCTTGAAACTAAATTTTAGTGCTAGTGTTTGTTTTTAAAGAAAAAGGGTTAAATTCCCCCTTAAGTGCTAATATGAACTATATTTCAGAAATTTATCCCCAAAAACTATCAAATCAAGACATTCTTTTCTGTACATGTACTATGCCATTAGTTCTTTCTGATACAGTTTGCTCGAAGCAAATCCATGAATGAGAATTTATACAGCATTGTTTTGTTTTGTTTTTTACATTAAAGCCTAACATTTAACTCTTATGAACTGTTAAAAAATAAGCAATTTTTTTTTCACTTAAAAAAATTAAATGCAGAATGAAATACAATGCCCTAGATCCTCCTAACATTTTTCCCTAATCGATTTATTCATTTAAAGCTGTTAGAAGAAGACACACTTGTTTCTCTGTCAACACTACTTTCAACTTTGAGGTTGTCCATTTATGATGTCACACTTTTATTTCAAAACTTTTGACCCGCCCCCCCTGTCACATGTCACCCTATTTTTCTTAAGCGTATTCTCTTTTAAAAATACATGTCACACTTCTTATTGCTCCCCCCCCCCTTGTCTCAAATTGTCACATGTCATGAACCCCTCCCTCTCAAAAGGGATATCATTTATGAATAGCTTCTATTTTATTTTTCAGTATTTATTTACTCATTTGGGACAGCGAGAAGCTATGGGACGCAAGTGGACATATTAAAATTAAAAGTTTAACTTGTACAAAGGTCAAACTCTAGATAAGCTATCATTCATTAAAATCATGTATCATCACATACACTGGCCGCCCCGTATTTTTTTCCCCCAGCCTTGAACCTGTGAGCTTTCGAGGTTTCAAGGGGGGGGGGGGAGCGCTCTCAAATCTAATCCATACACTTTCGAGTTTTTTTTATTTATTTATGAATATTTTTTTATTTATGTATTTATTTATTATGCATCCTTTGGGAATCAAAGTTGGCGCCCTCTTGGGGGATGCAGTCCACCCCTGGTTACAACTAGTACCATCTCTTTCCTCAAAACAATTCAGAGTTTCTTTTGCCTTTTGAACAAGTTAGCTTCGAAGATTTAGCACCCCCCCCCCCACCCCCATGCTTCAATAGGCTTCATTTAACTCTTTTTTTTTTTTTTAAACAATTTTTAACGATATTTTACGACACAATGCAAAAACCACTTCTTTTTTCTTTTCTTTTTTTTCAATACTTATTACGGGAAAGAAGGCCAAAAACTAGTGTTACAACATACAACATCTTAAAATTAAAATCTCAAAAAAGTGGACACTGTGAAAATAAAATGAACTCAGTCAGCATCATAGAATCGAACCGTAAATAAATTTTGACACCTTTAAAACCTACTTATGTCAAAAAAAATGAAAATTTTGCAAGTTTTTATACCTTTATGATTTTTTTTTTTCAAAATTGCATTTCTTATGCTACTTATCTTATCTTATTTGCTAATCCCAATAGAAAAATATACTTTTGAGAAAGTTCTCTTAACGGTAGTCACTTTTTTACTATATGCATACTATTTCTTTTATCTCTCAAACTAGTTAGCAGAACTGTATCAATTTACCGTTGTAGCAGCTGCAAAAGCAAGCTCTGAATGAAGATGTTTTTTCACTTCCGCAATCCCCTTTAATCCCTCACGTAATCGTCTGCAGTTGTACACAGACGTATCCTTCCAGATGCTGCGAATGAAAAATCGCTCAACTGCGGAAAGAAGTCAACGTACCTCGCTGGAAGATGTATATATTTTTTTTTTAAAAATGCAGAATTTTAAATTTTCAATGTGGAAAATTGTCTACAAAATCACATTTGATAATCAAAAGTAAGTCATCTCAGTCAACGTCAAAGTTGTAATTCTTCGTTTATCATGCGAAATTTTTTTATTCATCAGCGATGTCGTACATTAATGGCTATTATCAGGGCCAGCGAGAGACCATGTCAGCCTAGTCGGAAATTAGAGGCCCGGCTAGGAATCGGAGTAGTTTTCATTTGACAAGTTTTATAGGGGGAGAGTTGCCCGGCCGCATTTAAGCATACGGTACTCGAGTTTGGACATGTGAATAACATGTGCTCTTCATTGGTCGAATCGTCTGTCAATCAATTGCCTTTCGTTCCGCCGCCGCTGAAACGCGCGCCATGTTGTTCTGAGATGGCCGATATGGATTCGCTCTCGTTCTCCATGAAAATATAAAGCTAACATCTACCTGCTAAGTTTCACAATATTATTGTAGAAAATGATGAAAATATCTTAATAAGAAGCAACGTCACGTCCACGGTGGACATATAGTGGCTCCCAAAAGTGTTCGTACACTTTGAAATTTTTTAGTAAAACCAAAATAACTCGAAACTGAATTCGAATATGAAGTCCAATATTTTTTCACATCATTCCCATGTCATTCTAAATACATCCCAATGGTTTTTTTCAAAATATTGACGGATCTTCTTTTTGAAATGGGTCAGAAAACGAAGAGGCAGAGAAATAACACGCCACAAAAGTCATCGTACACTCAAATATTTTCGAATAAATTCATGATTAAAATTATCATATGCTGTTTTATTAATATTTTTGCATTGTGTTGACTCTTATAGGTCATTTGGCTTTAATTTTTTGATTATTTATTCCTTAATATTGTGCTTATTAATGTAAAGTGGCTGGTATTCGTAAAAAAACCGCAAAACACCATTCAAAATTCGAATTTTTTCCCCACAGTAGGGGTAAATTGGTTTGAAATGTCTCTAAATTAGTTAATGTATTTGTTTGTATAGTAAAGTGCTTGATAAAATGCTTTAAAGAAAGGAATCGGACCGAAAACAAGGTAAGAAAAGGTCATAGATCTTAAAATAGAATAGATGTGCCTTCTCTCCTCAGAGCGCGCGCCAGCATCCCCCGTTGGACATCACGTGATCAAGGGACACCCCTCACAAGAAACTGTTTCCCTTATCGAAGAGAATCACTTTGCGACGCGATCATTTGCACAATTAAGGGAAATTACAGCATTTAACCCATGGGTTAAGCATGGGTCGAACCCCCCCTTTAAGCATGGGTTAAATTAAAGCATTTAGCCCATTATTAAAGAAAAAGGGAACACTCTGTCCCTCACGTAACACCTCATTTTTCACTAAAAGTAATAATTAAAAAGGTAACATTTTTTTTTTCATTAAGAAATCGCAAATGTATTTGTTGTACTTTTACAAAAAAATGTTCTTTGTTACCTTTTTAAGTTAATACTTTTTAATGAAATGCGGGACAAAATGACAGCTTTTTCATGGAATGGTCCATTAGATATTTTCAAATCATAACTTTTGAAGCAGGCGCACAAGCTATTTAAACTTTTTTTCAAGTGCTTTCAATACTGAGTAGAAATAGACGTCTTCAAAAATCTTAAACAAAAATTGACCTTATAAATTTTCTTTTATTTCAATCAAATTTTTCAAATACAGATAAATAGTTTCAAAGCGTGCTTTTTCCTTCAACTTTTGAAGCCAGTGCAACAATTTAACATAAAACCCTATCTAAAACCATATACCAATCAGAAATACAAATGTAAATAGTATCGAAGATCAATTAACTCAATTAAATAATATTCTAATATTCGCATGCATTTCGCACCAACACTACATTAGCCAAACAAATAACTTTGGTTTGCTCCTAATTTTTAAGCAACTTCAGTGTTTTTTTTTTTTAAGTACTCAGAAAATAAATTCATTTGCAGTTATAAACTACATGAATGGTCATTTGACTTCTGCCCTCTCTCCAATTTTTCTTTCCTTCTTTTTTTTTCGTTCCACAGAATATGATAATTTTGACAATTTAAACTCGAGGGGGAAGAAAACTAGTAATTATTGTCCCTTAACAATATTAATTTTGTTACTTTCCTACTTATTGATCTTTGTGAATTATTTTCATTGTTTGAATTGACTGCGCGATACATTCTAACACTTAAATATTTAGTAACGATTAATTTTATAAACTTGTTAACGAGAAAATCTGCTGCTCCTGTTTCCAACATATGCTTATTTAAACTTAGAAAAACGGAATTCGAAATTTTTCTCATAACTCTTGTGGTCTCATGAGTAACATTATATTTTTGTGTTTTACTCCCAAAACTTTTTCACATTGTCGCTCAGTTGTTCTTTACCAATGTACATATTTCAATGACTGCAATCTTGCAGCAATAAGTTATCATACTTGAATGTGTCCCAAAATTCTTAAATTTTATTAGGCCTATTTTTTGGTTTGTTGTAGTTAAGACTGCGTAGCAGTCGTCGCAGTTCACAACAGAGTGCACTTGCTGGACAAAAAAAAAAATCCAGCGTAGTCAGAAACATCATTAATATACTGCGTCATGTTAATTGAGATGATTTCTGAATTTTCCAAATCGTCGTCAAAGGAATCGGAAGAAAAGGCTTTCTTTTAAAGCATTTTTGTTACGCTTCAAATTTAATCTTAGCATTTGAAGGTTGTCAAAATCAGCGCAATTTGAAGAACTGGACTCTTTAAATTTCCGTATGAATGAATAATCTTTTTTCGCACTTCAAAATTGTCCGATGATTATTGTTGAATCCCCCCTCACAACCCGATCGCACTGAAAAAAGTTTTAAGGTGATTCTGAGTAAGCTTATAAGTCATTACGCAGTTTAGAACTGGAATTCGGGCACATACATACTTATCATATGTTCCCAGCACACTTTTCATAGAAATTAGGATACCTAAAAATCCAGTTTTTCGCGGACATACTATAACTAATTTTCCATCGCTTGTGTTTAGTGATTTAATATAATGCTCGGCATCTACAGTAAATTGCTTAAAATATTCTTAATTTCGACGGAGATTTAAAGTTAAAAACTTTATGAAAAATACACATTTGAGTGCTGTAAAAGTTTCTGCAGAGTTAAATGAAACATTTTACATTTAATTTTCACCTAAAATTATTCGCCAAGTTCTCTGATTAGCTGGATTAAATATGACCTATTCCCGTGAATTTTCTTGGTCGTGCGAAAAACAGAAAGCTTATGCTTTTCGTCTGAAAATCAATGATAAATAAGCTAAAAACGTTTTCGAATCACGTCTTACTTACAGATAAAAATTAATTCAACATTTTTGGTTAAATTGCTGTATAACTGTAAGTAGAAGAAAAAATTAGGAACTTAATCTTAAGAACTTATTTGGATCAGTTAATCAGGACGGTGGAGGTGTTCCAGTGCGAGGTTGCATATCAGCATCAGGACTTGGTAGTTTGTAATTTTTTGATGAAATAATGAGTCATGCTGTTCCTTTAAATATTTTAAAAACCAATTTTGAACTCTTAGCCAAAAATTTGGTTATTGGAAACAACTTTGTTTTTTATCAAGATAACGATAAGAAGCACACGGTTTTCAACGTTTGCGTCTAGTGCCTCGAAAATTGTCCTAAAGTTTAGAAAATACCCCCTCAATCTCCAGATTTTAACTTAGTGTAACGTATTTAGAGATATCTGGAGGCTAGATTACAAAAATAGGGCTTTAAAATGAAAATAGAGCTTGAAACAGTAAGACTCGAAGTGTGGTTGAACACTTACTCAGAAATTACGCAAAAAAAAAAAAAAAAAGAAAGAAAAAGAATGAAATCTATTCCCAGAGGTTTAAAAGGTGTTATGAATACTCTATGATATTCTACTAATTAATAACTTAATCAAAAGTTAGATTATTCAATAATATATAGACGTTTTATAAAGTGTAAGTAGACTTTTGTGAGATAAAATTTCCGGCACTTTTTGGTTTTTGATTTTAAAAAAATCAAGTTTTAATATTTTAAAAAATCTTTTCATGTAGTTTTGTTGAAAATTAATCATAGATCTTATAATTAAATACCTATTCTTAAATATTAATTCTAACCAATGGATTGGGGCCTATTTCGTTGAAAGTCGTGGGTGTACGAAGACTTTTGGGAGCCACTGTAGATACTTGGGTCCAAGAATTTTGAAAGAAAACAAATACACTAAGTGGAACACGAGAAATTCATGCCCATCAGGTCAAAAGTTCGTTTGCTGGTAAGTTTATTTTTTTCCTTCGTCCTTTTTTTAAAATACTTAATTTAACTTTGAATACCTTGATTTTTTTTTCAAAGATTTTTTAAATCATATATATATATATATATATATATATATTGATTAATTAAACTGTTGAACTACAGAGTGATGTATTCCAGGATTTATTAGTACAAAACTTGCCTTTGGTGTTAAAATATTTTAAATTATTGTTTAATCAATTAACTGCAAAATGTTTTAATTAATTGACAAAGGGAAACACAGCTAAACATCAAAAATTATATATAAAATTTCTTACAAAATGCAATTAAAACAGGAAAAGGAGTTATTTTTTATATTTAAGCAATTGTGGTTATTTTTTGCTTATGCTTGACTGAAAAAAATGTTCCTATGAAAATAATTACTATGCTAATAATAATAGCTGTAACTTGTTGTTTTAAAGCCTTATTAAGAGAGATTAATTTTCGTTAGGATGGTTACAAGTTATCTGTGGTTGCGTACCTTTTTTTTCTTTTGTTCAAAGCAAAACAAAACCAGAATTTACTTTAAAAGAATGGGTTCATTTGTGTTAAATCACAGGATTTCAAAAAACACATACTTAAGGCGGCTACTAACTACCTTTTTTGGGAGAGGGGGGGGGGGGGAAGCACCAAATCAGCTAGCAATAAGGCACCAAATAACTGTAAGAATGAATTTTATGAAAAATTAAAAAAAAAAAAGGTTTCAACCTTTACAACTCAAGATAATTCATGAATTGAATCAATTATTGTAATTGTTTACACTTTATTCATAAAATATTTCAACACAAGGGATGGATAGTATTGTGATCAATTGAGGGGGGTGGGCATGCCCTATGGCCTCTCCTGTAGCCGCCCCCGCGGATACAAAACGCGGATACACACAAGCCCCTACTAGCACACAATTATGACACAGTTCTAGCTTTAAATAAGCGTTAAAGTTTGTGACAGCGTGGAACAGAAATTAAATATACTATAAAGGATATGTCTAGCAAACTATTCCAAATAACTTTTCTGAGCTTTTTTCAGGCCTTTAAATAATCGTCTTTTTAATGTCTCTTTTAAATTTGCTTCTAGTTATTGCATCACTCGAGTTTCAGTTGGTATAACGGTTCATAGTAACGTTGGAAAACAATTATAATAAGTTTATTTTCTAGCAAATTTCACCTTAGCAATGACTAACAATAAGATAAAAATGAATATTCTTAATGATCCAATCCATGCGTAAAACAAAACGCCACTTATGCATAAAATTCATTAAAGAAAAAGGTAATGAAGAAGCATACTCGAATCGCAAACAACAGAAATCCTCAATGTAAACAATAAAATAGTTACCACTCAAACATAACCTTCTTTTTAAAATCCGAAAAAAAAAAAAAAAAATGCTGCCACTATGCTTTCGAGAAACATAAAAAGATAGCAAAACAATTTATTTCTCAACAAAACAATTTATTTCTCAAAAATGAAAAATAAACAGCTTATAACACGATGTTTACATTCGGACTTAACGTTCTCGCATCACTTCCAGCGAAAGGCGATTGATTGACAGACGATTCGACCAATGAAGAGCACGCGTTATTCACATGTCCAAATTCGAGTACCGTATGCTTAAATGCTGCCCGGCCACCAAGCTGACATGGTCTTTGCTCTCAGTGGCCCTGTGGCTAATTGGGAAAAAGTAATGAGAAGTGAAAAAGTAAACGAGAGATAATGCAACGGAAAAAAGAATTGCCTCTTTCCGCAGTTGAACAAATTCCTTTATTCAAAAATAAATAAATAAATCGAAACTTTTTTTTTTTTTTTCAACTTAAGATTTTCACTCTAGACTTTGTCGAATAAAAAGACAACTGAAAACCAAAGTGCTACTTCTATTTTTTCTGTTATGCTTTTTATTTACATAATCTTTGTTTTCTCCCCAAGTTAATTGAGGCATTCAGAGCTAAAGAGGATCAAGTGTATTTCGACTAAATGCATTTTAGCTCTGGCTCTGAACGCCTCATTAATGAATAACTTTTTGTTACCTAAGTGGATCAAGTCGAAACCAGGGTTGGCAAGTTTCTGCCGAGGCGGTTAAAAGCACTGGTAGAAACCGGTTAAAACCGGCATGGCAAAAACCACTTTCTGCCACTTTGCGGCAGAAACTGGCAAAAACTCACAAAATAAAAAATTAATTCTTGGTATACAACTGAAAATGCATGAAAAAAAAAAAAATTAATTCTTAACCAAAGTACTGTAATTCTATTCAAAATTATCACAATTCAAAATCAAATGTTACATTGTTTGGACCCTGCCATTGCCTCTTAGAAAAGGTGGTTTCAAAAATCAGGTTCTCAATTTTCAACGCACAAATGAGGAATTTTAGAATATTCTTAAAACAGAAGAGGTAGCAGACAATGCATCAAGGAACAAGCAATGTTCGTGAAACTTTCATCTATTGTATAACTGGTCCACTATGTAGTAACTGGGGTTGTGGTAAAAATTTGACTGGAAAAATAAGTTTTGAGATATGGGGCCAATTTGTTTTGAAAAGCTGTGACATTAGGTACAAAATTCGGGCAAGTAAAATTCTGCCACTTTCTTCTTGAAGCACATGACATGATAATTTCAATCACAAACAATTTAGAGGAAGCTTATAAGTGAGCAAATTACAGTCAGTAATGCCTGTTTAATTCTGTATGTCACTCCTGTTTCCTAAGCACCCCTGTATGATTTTTTATCCTTTATTAAATTAATCCAAATACTACAAGCCTCTGCAATTGGAAAGTTCCCTTTCTGAACTAAATCAAGGGCCCTAGCATGGGATTTTTTTTTTAATTAAATGATGAAATGATGTTTAATTTTTTAGTTTACTTAAACAAATATCATTTACTAATTACTTGAGTTATTAAAGACATTTTTGAGTTTTTGCCAGTTTCTGCCGGTTTTTACCGGTTATAACCAGTTTCTGCCACTGGCACGGCAAAAACTAGTTTCTGCCGGCAGAAAGCCAACCCTGGTCGAAACGGATTTCATTCACTTTCGCTCCGAATGCTTCATTTCAGGGCCTGATTACCGCACAGGCCTACTAGGCCTGGGTCTGGGGCCCCATCATCCTTAGGGGCCCCAAATTAAATGAACTATGCTAGCATTACAACTATATGAAAAATACATGTATTTTTTAAATAATAATAAAAAATTATGGCTTGTTAAATGAAAAATTTTCTTAAAGGGGAATTTTTATTCATTCAGCCAGTAGCGAATTTACTTCGTCACATTTATGAGGGGCCTCAAATATAATGCACATGATAAACTTTTACATAGTTCTGTGATAGACAATGGAGGCCCCCAAAAGTACATTTCGACGGGCCCTATACCTGTAAATCAACCACTGCAGAGTCTTCAGAAGGCCTCCAAATTAACCTGGGCCTAGGCCCTCACTTTTAATTAGTCGGGCCCTGCTTCATTTATGAACGTAACGTAAAACGGTACAACTTTGTGCCGAGGGGGCAACAATGGGTCACTGTTGCCATGGCGATGATTTTGCTCTTTAGGGTTCTCTTTTTCGAACTTACGAGCCTCCCCCCCCCAAAAAAAAATAAAAAAACACCAGGTAGTGTAACCATTTAGGTAGTTAAAGACGCTTTATCAGAGATTGCCATTGTTTTTGTTATACCTCAGATAACTTAGTCCTTCTTTTAGTGCGTGATTCGACTCACTCATTGAAGAGCCAAAAGTCTCCTTTGGGCAAACACCACTTCTACTGTTTTCCAAGATCTGCTAAGTTCAGATTTGCTTTACTAATTTGTCAGTCATGAATTAAGCCGCTTGTTGATTAAAATGTTTCATAGTTTTCACAAGCTCTCAACTAGTGATGTTCCGGATATCCGTATCCGTGGTTATCCGAGGAAAAATAAAGATCTGTATCCGTATAAGTTACTTTATTTGGCGGATCTTAAACGGATCTTTTCTATTCTAAAAATTCTTAAATATTTGAGTAAAAGACTCTTAAATTCCCTTTAAATTAGGTTTTATTCCCTATTTAATTTCAGAAGCCAACGGTCATCTGAGACATTTTTTTTTTTTAATTTTTTAGTTTAATATTAGTTTTGTTATTGATTTGGGGTTTTTATTATTTTTCATTTTGGTTTTTCTCTGCTTCCTTCAAAAGAAATGAGACGAAATTCTCTATTTACTGTTTGTAAAGGTGTTCCCGGCTCTGTTACTCCATCGTTCGGAGTAATTTGGGTGGAATGGGTCAGCGCTGCATTTATGCTGAAATAAAATGCGAAAAATTATTTCTAGCCTATCCAGTAACAGCTTTACACTCTTGCTCCAATATCCTACATCTACCGAGCAAGATAGAAATAATTTTTCACATTCTATCTAAGTATTAATGCAGCGCTGACCCGTTCCTTCCAACTCCCCCTCAATTTTAACGGAGATTTCTTTAAAGAGTAATAAATCAGTCTTTATCGCCGTGGATGGAATTTTTTGAAGAAACAGTGTTATTATTTTGACGGGAATGCTTTCCGTAATAAATTTTACACTTACTTAGATAGTTGAATTGGGCGAAAAAAAAAATTGAGATCCGTATCCGCGGATGTTGACACTAATGATCCGTATCCGTATCCGCGGATCTACTTTTTTAACGATCCGGCACATCACTACTCTCAATATTTATCGAAAATGGAAATGTTGGGGTATAACAATGGGCCAACTATTTTTCAAGGTTTTTAGTGGCTTGGAGCTTCATTTTATTCTCTGTAGGTATGCTTTCGTAATATTTTGTGTTATTAATTGTAAATAATGACAAGAAAAGGCAGAAAAAACTTTGGGGGTCGTCCTATCGCCCGTACTCATAGAAATTTTTGAAGAAGATACCGACTGAAATCCGGACCGAATAGAAACTGAGATAATTTTTAAAAGTTATTTATTTTGATGAGATTTGGAATAAGAAATGTGATTTCGCATTTCAGTTTTCAAAAAATTTTTTTTTATCTCGTTTAAAATTTATCAGATCTACCTATTTTCTGATACTTAAGTGCAGGTACTTTTTCTGCGCACACACCTCACCTCTTAGCTATCAGCCTTAGATTTAAGTATAGGTACCTAGCATTTAGTTTTAAAGATTTTTCTTGTTTTCAAATGTTTCTATGTCAAAACCTAGGCAGATAATAAAGAACATTACCTACGTTTACCATTTTCAACTTTAGTAATCACTCGAAACGACAAGTGATGATTAAGTCTTAAAAAATTGGGGAAAAAAAGGTAAATGATGGTCTAAAAAAAATCTTTATAAAGTTTCAAGCAATGGGCAACGTCTATTCTCAGACGATAATAGGCCAGATCAAGTTTTCTAGGTTAACATGAGGTGTCCCATAGTTGTACCCCATAGGGGTACAACTATGGGACACTACTATGGGAAGGTTGGCGACCAAAAGATTGGCGATATATCGAAAAGTGTCCGACATATTATAACACCACTTGAGTTTACATCGAAATTAACAATGATTTCAACCCAAAGAGGGGCAAAAAACCACCTTAGGAACATCCGAATGCAACCAAAAAGGAAGGTGCACAAATAGGCCCCACTAGGAGTCTACGTACCAAAATTCAACTATCGTGGACATACCGTTTCTGAGTTATGCGAGATGCATACACACATACGCACATACATACGTATATACAGACGTCACGAGAAAATTCGTTGTAATTAACTTGGGGGTCGTCAAAATGGATATTTCGGGTGTCTGTAGGCTCCTAGGCATATATCCACGTGTGTTCAGGTCGAAAAAAAAAAAAAAAAAAAAACTCAACATTCATTCGGGGGTGAGAAAAATGGAAATTAAGGCCGATTTTTGAGTGAAAATTTTTTCGCGAATACAATACTTCCTTTTTTTTTTAAAAAGGAAGTAAAAAAATGCTCAAATGAAAATGCATGTAATTCCAACCCTTTAGCTACTAATTAAAAACTCGATTCAAAACTTTATTATCAACTCTATGATTAACTTAAGCAGGAAAATAAGATGAATATAATTAAATATGCTCACAAGTATGACTTTGACTTGTTCAAAGCAATAAAACATTTCCCGCGTTATTTTTGTAACCTTGAGAACTTTTCAGGTTTTTTTTTTTTTTTTTTCTGAGAAGATTAAACTGCTGAAACATGAAGCGTTTTTGACAAGTCATTTTATAGACAGCAAAAAATATTTCAACATTCTGTAACAGAACACACCTTTGAGAATTTTTCCCGTTTGGTGTTGAAAGCAAAGCACTTATAACTTTTTATACACAGCCTCACTGTCTTCTTTACGCCTCAAACACGCGTGCGCGGAACCTTCTGCATCCTCGCCCCCCAAAAACTTTCCCACGCTGCCTACCAGGCATATTTCCGGTCGTCTGTCGTTCCTTCTGCCGATTCCCCATCCCCTTGGCGCGCGACAGGCCCTCTGTTGGGTAACATCCAAAGAACCTTTGTCATTGTCAGAAAACATTTCGATATTCCGTTTGCCCTAGATTTCCGGATAGTTGATCTTTATTATGCAAAAAAAGGTTCTTCGCCTTGAGATATAGTGAAACAGCATTTTAGCTTATATATATATATATATATATATATATATATATATATATATATATATATATATATATATATATATATATATATATATATATATATATATATATATATATATATATAAGAGGGTCCGGAACACATTTTGAATTTTTTTTTATTACATACTTTAGAGTTTTGAAATTTTTTGCACTGATTCACCATTTATTTAATAAGCAAAATCATAACATAAGTATGAAAAAAAAATATTAAATTTAATTAATCTTTTTAAAAAAAAATGGGGTTGCTTTAAATTGCTATAATTCAAAATATTCTTGATCAATTTTCATTTTTTTATAAATAAATCACGCACAAATATCTAAGCTTTGACTTTTACTCGGCGATTTTAAAAATATTGATTCAATAAGAAATATTTGAAGAAAAATTTCGAAAAATTCGAAGATACTTTTTTTTTAAAAAAAATCATAATTTTTGCAGTAAAAGGTTTTTTTTTTTTTTTTTTTTTCAAAATCGAGGAAAAAAAAGTTAAAGTAAACTGTTTGAAAAAGATATGCTCCAAGTTTCATTACTTTATCCTTATCGGTTCCTGACTTATAAGAGTTTGAATGCAAGAAATCGGGAAAAATTGCATCATGGAGAAAAACGCGTTTAAAGGTTTAAAGTTAAGTACACATTAGTTAGATGCATGCAACAAAAATAATTATATCTTTCGTTCTATTTAAAATAGAAACAAGATTCAAACGTACTCTTAAGCAGAAAAAAAACGGAATAATTTTTCACAGGATAAAGAAAAAATTGCAAAATTTGACGATTTTTGTGTCCCGGACCCCTGTAAACTCCAATTTAATCCTAGAAAAAACTGCTACTTCAATGGAATAGCATTATAAGGCGTTTGGAATAAATTTTGCTTGAAATTGGAACTATGGGGAGTCGGTATCCCGCATTCGCGCAATGTTAAATTGCTGCACTTTATGTACCTTTTTCTCAAAAAGTTTTTGATAGAAACTTACAACTTTCAGTGTTTTAAAGAGATGTCTGAGAGTTTATTTAAGTGAAATTTTGAGGCAATTTTGTTTATTTCACAAAAAAATCTGAGAAATTTTAACCAACTTTTTAAATGAAACGAGCTGACGTGTGCATCACATGACTTCCTTTTGCTCCAATTTAATGTCATTTTCTCATTATTGGCAGTTTTAATATGATTCAATTGTTTACTCTCTAAATATCACCAACAGTGGCCAAATTGAAACCAGATTTAAAGAAAAAAAATTTAAAAAAAAAATCGCCTAACTTGTCACAAAACTTGGCGACCAAAAGACTGGCGATATATCGCCAAGTGTCCGCCAAACTATAACACCACGGGAGTTTACATCGAAATTAACAATGATTTCCCCCCAAAAAGGGGCAAAAGACTCCCTTTGAAGCATACGAATGCAATTAAAAAAAAACAGTGCACAACTAGACCCCACTACGAGTCTATGTACCAAATTTCAACTTTCTAGGACATTCCGTTCTTGAGTTATGCGACATACATACACACATACGCACATACATACATACATACATACGTCACGAGAAAACTCGTTGTAATTAACTCGGGGATCGTCAAAATGGATATTTCGGGTGTCTGTACGCTCCTAGGCACATATCCACGTGTGGTCGGGTTGAAAAAAAAAAACTCAACATTCATTTGGGGGTGAGCAAAATGGAAAGTAAGGCCGATTCTTGGGTGAAATTTTTTTCGCGAATACAATACTTCCTTTTTTTGTTAAAGGAAGTAAAAAAAGGGCTGTTTTCGACCATAAAAACAGTTCTTTTGGAAAATGAGTCCTAAAGCAAAACTTTCACTTCAGTATAATTATGAACATATAAATAAAATGCGGAAAATTTCAGCAATTACATAAAATACACCGCCAGCTCAGTTATTCCATCTGAGGACTGCAGTTTCGTGCTTTTTAGCACTCATCAACCCGGAACAGGAAGTAACTGGCTGCTGGTAGAATTAGCACACCAGACGAGTTACCGCAGCAATGGTGCGGTTTGATATAACCTGCGGCTTACTGCAAAATATGCAAATTAGTTTAGAAAAAGGAACATGAGTGTTAGAATATTGAAACTTTGAGAAAATCGTGTTTGAAATGTTGTTCGCAATCGGCTGATCACATATCTATTTTTTTATTTAATTTTTTTTTTTTGAGCAATCACGATTGCTTATTGTTCTCACTTGACTGCCCTTGGCGTTACGCTGATTTTATTTTCGACCCTGCCTCCCTTTGCCAGCACCACCCGTCGACCGGCCTCACGATGCTGCTCCTCTTGCGAAAACCGTCTCCAGGTTGCGTCCATATCCAACACGCGTACACACACACGCATGCTTACACACACATACCCACATACTCATGCCTGCACACAGACACAAACACACGCCTACACATACCCACACACACGCCTGCACACACATACCCACACATGCCTGTACACACGCTAAAAACACGTGATTGCGAAAAACGTAATTTGAATTCAAGATGTCAAAATTCAAATTATTATTATTTTTTTTAATTTACATTTAAGCTTAGTTACTTTTAATTTGCATAGAAACATAAATTTGGTGTCGTTTGAAAGCACTTGATTTTAATATTTTGAACTCATAAAATCTAAAAAAAAATGTTTTTTAAACATTTTTAGAGTACAGATATCCCTTGGAAAAAATTCAAATTGTGGGGAAAGCACATTGAGGTGAATCAGAACCTGACCCAAGGCTCCTGTAACTAAAATTGCGAGGAGTAAAGTTGGGAAATCTTGGTAAACAAGTAAACACGGACATATTATTTAGGTAACACACAAACACAAAAGCTCTCTTTTATTGCTGTATGGATGCCTCAACTGCCAAATCGATTAACTCCACTTTTTTAAAAAATCCTCATTTCTGCTTTAATAGTGCTTTATCAATGCTTAGCATGTGAATTTATATTAAATTTTGGATCAGTACATTTCTGACCGTGTGATGGAAGAAAATGTAACACGAGGGCCTTAGGGAGGTCCAAAAATACATGTAAAAAGAAAAAGTTTCTCCTAGATAACAAGACATCCCTCAACATTTTTAGACTTGTGGATAGTATTGTTCGAGGTAAGTACATAAGAAGAACCCACCGCTAGAGGGAGCGATCGTCGGCGCATGCTCCGCAGTAACTATGGTAAGTCTCTGTGCAGATCTCGTTCTGAAAACCTAATGTAAATACTCGTGTGTGTAAATATAGTTGTTTATGTTTCTAATTTGTTCAGTTATTGTGCCCACACCCCGCATGTCACCGTACAAGTATTATACTGGAAGAAATTTAGCTTCCTATTTCAATTGAAAGAGGTTGCTCAACCCCCTCCTCCAAACTTCATAAACATGGGGGGGGGGGGGTAAAAATACATTGAACTGAAAAAACAATGCTACATATTATAATATGCACGAATAATATGCATATACGTTGAAATAAAATAATTATTTATTAAAATAACAGCTAGGGAAATGAAATGTTTCTAAATTTGTGAGATTTTCTATGCTAACAGCTAATGTTAAATGAAGGGGTCATTGAGCACCCTCTTGAAATTTGAGTAAGAAGCTAAAACTTTGACAGCATAATACTACTAATAAATACAAAAAAGAAAAAAAAATTGAATTTTGACATCTTGAATTCAAATTATGTTTTTCGCAATCACGAGTGTGTATGTAGGCGTGTTTGCGTTTGGGGGTATGTGTTTGTGTGTAGGGGTTATGTGTATGTGTGTAGGCATGTGTGTTTGTGTCTGTGGGGGGGGGGTTGTGTATGTGTGTGTGGGCAGGCATGAATGTGTGGGTAGTTGTGTGTATGTGTGTGTGTGGGTGTCTGTATGTATGCGTGTGTGTTTGTGTATGTGTGTGTAGGTGTATGTGCGTGTTTGTGTGTGTGTGTGTGTGTGTAGTTGTGTATGTATGCGCGTGTGTGTAGGACATGGATGCAACCTGGAGACGGCTTTCGCTATAGGAGCAGCATCGTGAGGAGCCCGCCGGTCCACGGTGATGGTGCAGAGGGTGGCGGTGGGAAAAATCAAAAGACGCCAAAAACAGTCAAGTGAGAACAATAAGCAATCGTGATTGCTCAAAAAAAAAAAAAAAAATTGAGTTTTGTCATCTTAAATCCAAATTATGTTTTTCGCAATCACGAGTATGTGTATGTGTGTATGTAGGCGTGTGTGTTTGTGTCTGTGGGGGGGGGGGGGGGTTGTGTATGTGTGTGTGGGCAGGCATGAATGTGTGGGTAGTTGTGTGTATGTGTGTGTGTGGGTGTCTGTATGTATGCGTGTGTGTATGTGTTTGTGTATGTGTGTGTAGGTGTATGTGCGTGTTTGTGTGTGTGTGTAGTTGTGTATGTATGCGCGTGTGTGTAGGACATGGATGCAACCTGGAGACGGCTTTCGCTATAGGAGCAGCATCGTGAGGAGCCCGTCGACGGTGATGGTGCGGAGGGTGGCGGTGGGAAAAATCAAAAGACGCCAAAAACAGTCAAGTGAGAACAATAAGCAATCGTGATTGCTCAAAAAAAAAAAAAAAATTGAGTTTTGTCATCTTAAATCCAAATTATGTTTTTCGCAATCACGAGTATGTGTATGTGTGTATGTAGGCGTGTGTGTTTGTGTCTGTGGGGGGGGGGGGGTTGTGTATGTGTGTGTGGGCAGGCATGAATGTGTGGGTAGTTGTGTGTATGTGTGTGTGTGGGTGTCTGTATGTATGCGTGTGTGTTTGTGTATGTGTGTGTAGGTGTATGTGCGTGTTTGTGTGTGTGTGTGTGTGTGTAGTTGTGTATGTATGCGCGTGTGTGTAGGACATGGATGCAACCTGGAGACGGCTTTCGCTATAGGAGCAGCATCGTGAGGAGCCGGTCGACGGTGATGGTGCGGAGGGTGGCGGTGGGAAAAATCAAAAGACGCCAAAAACAGTCAAGTGAGAACAATAAGCAATCGTGATTGCTCAAAAAAAAAAAAAAAAAAAATTGAGTTTTGTCATCTTAAATCCAAATTATGTTTCTCGCAATCACGAGTATGTGTATGTGTGTATGTAGGCGTGTGTGTTTGTGTCTGTGGGGGGGGGGGGGTTGTGTATGTGTGTGTGGGCAGGCATGAATGTGTGGGTAGTTGTGTGTATGTGTGTGTGTGGGTGTCTGTATGTATGCGTGTGTGTATGTGTTTGTGTATGTGTGTGTAGGTGTATGTGCGTGTTTGTGTGTGTGTGTAGTTGTGTATGTATGCGCGTGTGTGTAGGACATGGATGCAACCTGGAGACGGCTTTCGCTATAGGAGCAGCATCGTGAGGAGCCCGTCGACGGTGATGGTGCGGAGGGTGGCGGTGGGGAAAAATCAAAAGACGCCAAAAACAGTCAAGTGAGAACAATAAGCAATCGTGATTGCTCAAAAAAAAAAAAAAAAATTGAGTTTTGTCATCTTAAATCCAAATTATGTTTTTCGCAATCACGAGTATGTGTATGTGTGTATGTAGGCGTGTGTGTTTGTGTCTGTGGGGGGGGGGGGGGGTTGTGTATGTGTGTGTGGGCAGGCATGAATGTGTGGGTAGTTGTGTGTATGTGTGTGTGTGGGTGTCTGTATGTATGCGTGTGTGTTTGTGTATGTGTGTGTAGGTGTATGTGCGTGTTTGTGTGTGTGTGTGTGTGTGTAGTTGTGTATGTATGCGCGTGTGTGTAGGACATGGATGCAACCTGGAGACGGCTTTCGCTATAGGAGCAGCATCGTGAGGAGCCGGTCGACGGTGATGGTGCGGAGGGTGGCGGTGGGAAAAATCAAAAGACGCCAAAAACAGTCAAGTGAGAACAATAAGCAATCGTGATTGCTCAAAAAAAAAAAAAAAAAAAAAATTGAGTTTTGTCATCTTAAATCCAAATTATGTTTCTCGCAATCACGAGTATGTGTATGTGTGTATGTAGGCGTGTGTGTTTGTGTCTGTGGGGGGGGGGGTTGTGTATGTGTGTGTGGGCAGGCATGAATGTGTGGGTAGTTGTGTGTATGTGTGTGTGTGGGTGTCTGTATGTATGCGTGTGTGTATGTGTTTGTGTATGTGTGTGTAGGTGTATGTGCGTGTTTGTGTGTGTGTGTAGTTGTGTATGTATGCGCGTGTGTGTAGGACATGGATGCAACCTGGAGACGGCTTTCGCTATAGGAGCAGCATCGTGAGGAGCCCGTCGACGGTGATGGTGCGGAGGGTGGCGGTGGGAAAAATCAAAAGACGCCAAAAACAGTCAAGTGAGAACAATAAGCAATCGTGATTGCTCAAAAAAAAAAAAAAAATTGAGTTTTGTCATCTTAAATCCAAATTATGTTTTTCGCAATCACGAGTATGTGTATGTGTGTATGTAGGCGTGTGTGTTTGTGTCTGTGGGGGGGGGGGGGGTTGTGTATGTGTGTGTGGGCAGGCATGAATGTGTGGGTAGTTGTGTGTATGTGTGTGTGTGGGTGTCTGTATGTATGCGTGTGTGTATGTGTTTGTGTATGTGTGTGTAGGTGTATGTGCGTGTTTGTGTGTGTGTGTGTGTGTGTAGTTGTGTATGTATGCGCGTGTGTGTAGGACATGGATGCAACCTGGAGACGGCTTTCGCTATAGGAGCAGCATCGTGAGGAGCCGGTCGACGGTGATGGTGCGGAGGGAGGCGGTGGGAAAAATCAAAAGACGCCAAAAACAGTCAAGTGAGAACAATAAGCAATCGTGATTGCTCAAAAAAAAAAAAAAAAAAAAAAATTGAGTTTTGTCATCTTAAATCCAAATTATGTTTTTCGCAATCACGAGTATGTGTATGTGTGTATGTAGGCGTGTGTGTTTGTGTCTGTGGGGGGGGGGGGTTGTGTATGTGTGTGTGTGGGTGTCTGTATGTATGCGTGTGTGTATGTGTTTGTGTATGTGTGTGTAGGTGTATGTGCGTGTTTGTGTGTGTGTGTGTGTGTGTAGTTGTGTATGTATGCGCGTGTGTGTAGGACATGGATGCAACCTGGAGACGGCTTTCGCTATAGGAGCAGCATCGTGAGGAGCCGGTCGACGGTGATGGTGCGGAGGGTGGCGGTGGGAAAAATCAAAAGACGCCAAAAACAGTCAAGTGAGAACAATAAGCAATCGTGATTGCTCAAAAAAAAAAAAAAAAAAAAAATTGAGTTTTGTCATCTTAAATCCAAATTATGTTTCTCGCAATCACGAGTATGTGTATGTGTGTATGTAGGCGTGTGTGTTTGTGTCTGTGGGGGGGGGGGTTGTGTATGTGTGTGTGGGCAGGCATGAATGTGTGGGTAGTTGTGTGTATGTGTGTGTGTGGGTGTCTGTATGTATGCGTGTGTGTATGTGTTTGTGTATGTGTGTGTAGGTGTATGTGCGTGTTTGTGTGTGTGTGTAGTTGTGTATGTATGCGCGTGTGTGTAGGACATGGATGCAACCTGGAGACGGCTTTCGCTATAGGAGCAGCATCGTGAGGAGCCCGTCGACGGTGATGGTGCGGAGGGTGGCGGTGGGAAAAATCAAAAGACGCCAAAAACAGTCAAGTGAGAACAATAAGCAATCGTGATTGCTCAAAAAAAAAAAAAAAATTGAGTTTTGTCATCTTAAATCCAAATTATGTTTTTCGCAATCACGAGTATGTGTATGTGTGTATGTAGGCGTGTGTGTTTGTGTCTGTGGGGGGGGGGGTTGTGTATGTGTGTGTGGGCAGGCATGAATGTGTGGGTAGTTGTGTGTATGTGTGTGTGTGGGTGTCTGTATGTATGCGTGTGTGTATGTGTTTGTGTATGTGTGTGTAGGTGTATGTGCGTGTTTGTGTGTGTGTGTGTGTGTGTGTAGTTGTGTATGTATGCGCGTGTGTGTAGGACATGGATGCAACCTGGAGACGGCTTTCGCTATAGGAGCAGCATCGTGAGGAGCCGGTCGACGGTGATGGTGCGGAGGGAGGCGGTGGGAAAAATCAAAAGACGCCAAAAACAGTCAAGTGAGAACAATAAGCAATCGTGATTGCTCAAAAAAAAAAAAAAAAAAAAAATTGAGTTTTGTCATCTTAAATCCAAATTATGTTTTTCGCAATCACGAGTATGTGTATGTGTGTATGTAGGCGTGTGTGTTTGTGTCTGTGGGGGGGGGGGGTTGTGTATGTGTGTGTGTGTGGGTGTCTGTATGTATGCGTGTGTGTATGTGTTTGTGTATGTGTGTGTAGGTGTATGTGCGTGTTTGTGTGTGTGTGTGTGTGTGTAGTTGTGTATGTATGCGCGTGTGTGTAGGACATGGATGCAACCTGGAGACGGCTTTCGCTATAGGAGCAGCATCGTGAGGAGCCGGTCGACGGTGATGGTGCGGAGGGTGGCGGTGGGAAAAATCAAAAGACGCCAAAAACAGTCAAGTGAAAACAATAAGCAATCGTGATTGCTCAAAAAAAAAAAAAAAAAAAAAAAAAAAATTGAGTTTTGTCATCTTAAATCCAAATTATGTTTTTCGCAATCACGAGTATGTGTATGTGTGTATGTAGGCGTGTGTGTTTGTGTCTGTGGGGGGGGGGTTGTGTATGTGTGTGTGGGCAGGCATGAATGTGTGGGTAGTTGTGTGTATGTGTGTGTGTCTGTATGTATGCGTGTGTGTATGTGTTTGTGTATGTGTGTGTAGGTGTATGTGCGTGTTTGTGTGTGTGTGTGTGTGTGCGTGTGTAGTTGTGTATGTATGCGCGTGTGTGTAGGACATGGATGCAACCTGGAGACGGCTTTCGCTATAGGAGCAGCATCGTGAGGAGCCCGTCGACGGTGATGGTGCGGAGGGTGGCGGTGGGAAAAATCAAAAGACGCCAAAAACAGTCAAGTGAGAACAATAAGCAATCGTGATTGCTCAAAAAAAAAAAAAAAAAAATTGAGTTTTGTCATCTTAAATCCAAATTATGTTTTTCGCAATCACGAGTATGTGTATGTGTGTATGTAGGCGTGTGTGTTTGTGTCTGTGGGGGGGGGGGGGGGGTTGTGTATGTGTGTGTGGGCAGGCATGAATGTGTGGGTAGTTGTGTGTATGTGTGTGTGTGGGTGTCTGTATGTATGCGTGTGTGTATGTGTTTGTGTATGTGTGTGTAGGTGTATGTGCGTGTTTGTGTGTGTGTGTGTGTGTAGTTGTGTATGTATGCGCGTGTGTGTAGGACATGGATGCAACCTGGAGACGGCTTTCGCTATAGGAGCAGCATCGTGAGGAGCCGGTCGACGGTGATGGTGCGGAGGGTGGCGGTGGGAAAAATCAAAAGACGCCAAAAACAGTCAAGTGAGAACAATAAGCAATCGTGATTGCTCAAAAAAAAAAAAAAAATTGAGTTTTGTCATCTTAAATCCAAATTATGTTTTTCGCAATCACGAGTATGTGTATGTGTGTATGTAGGCGTGTGTGTTTGTGTCTGTGGGGGGGGGGGGGGTTGTGTATGTGTGTGTGGGCAGGCATGAATGTGTGGGTAGTTGTGTGTATGTGTGTGTGTGGGTGTCTGTATGTATGCGTGTGTGTATGTGTTTGTGTATGTGTGTGTAGGTGTATGTGCGTGTTTGTGTGTGTGTGTGTGTGTAGTTGTGTATGTATGCGCGTGTGTGTAGGACATGGATGCAACCTGGAGACGGCTTTCGCTATAGGAGCAGCATCGTGAGGAGCCGGTCGACGGTGATGGTGCGGAGGGTGGCGGTGGGAAAAATCAAAAGACGCCAAAAACAGTCAAGTGAGAACAATAAGCAATCGTGATTGCTCAAAAAAAAAAAAAAAATTGAGTTTTGTCATCTTAAATCCAAATTATGTTTTTCGCAATCACGAGTATGTGTATGTGTGTATGTAGGCGTGTGTGTTTGTGTGTGGGGGTATGTGTGTTTGTGTGTAGGGATATGAGTATGTGTGTCGGCATGTTTATTTGTGTCTGTGTGCAGGTATGAGTGTGTGGGTAGTTGTGTGTATGAGTGTTTCTGTGCGTGGGGGCGGGGTATGTGCATGTGTGTGTAGGCATATGTGTTTGTGTCTGTGTGCAGGCATGAATGAGTGGGTAGTAGTGTGTATGTGTTTGTGTGTGTGTATATGTGTAGGTGTCTGTATGTATGCGTGTGTGTATGTGTTTGTGTATGTGTGTGTAGGTGTATGAGTGTTTCTGTGCGTGGGGGCGGGGTATGTGCATGTGTGTGTAGGCATATGTGTTTGTGTCTGTGTGCAGGCATGAATGAGTGGGTAGTAGTGTGTATGTGTTTGTGTGTGTGTATATGTGTAGGTGTCTGTATGTATGCGTGTGTGTATGTGTTTGTGCATGTGTGTATGTGTTTGTGTATGTGTGTGTAGGTGTATGAGTGTTTCTGTGCGTGGGGGCGGGGTATGTGCATGTGTGTGTAGGCATATGTGTTTGTGTCTGTGTGCAGGCATGAATGAGTGGGTAGTAGTGTGTATGTGTTTGTGTGTGTATATGTGTAGGTGTCTGTATGTATGCGTGTGTGTATGTGTTTGTGCATGTGTGTGTAGGTGTATGTGTGTTTGTGTGTGTGTATGTGTTCATGTGTGAGTGTGTGTGTATGCGTGTGTGTGTGTGTAGTTGTGTGTGTATGCGTGTGTGTAGTTGTGTATGTATGCGCGTGTGTTTAGGACATGGATGCAACCTGGAGACTGCTTTCTCTATAGGAGCAGCATCGTGAGGAGCCGGTCGACGGTGATGCTGCAGAGGGTGGCGGGAGGAAAATAAAATCATAAGACATCAAAACAATCAAATGAAAGCAATAAGCAATCATGATTGCTCAAAAAATAGGGGGTCTCCTGCACTCTAACTGAAAAAAAGTTTTTTTGAACCACCCTAAAGGGCCTATTTACTCCAATGGATAACACCATCTTCTTCATAACTATACTCTACGTTTTGTTTCATGGAGTTAGTTGATTTGAAAAGTTCACATAAGGAAAAAAATGTCAGAGTTTAAATTTTTAATTAACATCTTTAGTTAATAAAGCATCTATTGTTTTCATGAAATAAACTTTCAAGCAAAGCTTTCACAATAGTAAATCTGGTGTGTGGACTTGTAGCAAGTCTACAAACGAGATTTACATAACTGACAACAAAATATGAATATGATGAAATAGGAAAAAAACATAATACGTTTTAAACTCTCAAAACACTTAAGTCATTTCAGTAGGTAGACTAGCATAAGTAGATACATTTTACATTGACTATATAATTTTAATAAGTAGATTCATTTCCATGTGGTTTAAGTGTCGGATTACTGAACAAATTGTTTTTCCGATTGCCGGATTTTAGATTACACCGGTTTTCTCAATGGCCACATTATATAATTTTGTTTAAAAAAGAGTATTTTCTTTACCAGCTCAGCACAACATTTCACAGCTGATAAGATACAGCTCTCAACTCTACACCACAGGTGTATTCAAAGAAAAAGACAATAAAAACCACTAAGTGCATCTCTTGAATTCTAGTTCGTCTTTTCTTTTGAAAAACAAAATCTGAAAAGTTTTCCCCCAGAATTTTTGGTCGTTTTCAACTGCTTTTGGGAACATTCGGAGGTGATGATGACGGTTGAGGTCGATTTCCAGGTGGTGAGCTTGTTCGCGGAGATTGATTCGCAGGTGAGGAGGATCTTTCAGATCTTCTGCTAGCCGACTTCCTCCTGAAGAACATTCGGAGATCATAAAGGGCTGAAAAAGCATGGATTCCTGCTAGCAGAATGCCAGTTGCCTTGGGAAAGAAAAAAGATTTATGATTCTTCAATTATGGAATACTAGCTAAGCCGTGCAAAGCATTCGCGCTCAAAATTTTGTTGTTCCATTCAATGTAAAAACACAAAATCTGTCAAACAAAACAAAAAAAAATCGGAGATAACCAGTACACATGATATGTGAACCTCTCCTCTGTCTTGGGGCAAGAGATGGTACTAGTAGCCCTGGTAGGTGCTGCTATATATACAGCATGATTTAGAAAAAAAAATTCAATGAAAGCCTACCTAGGATCTGATCTTTAAACGTATTTTACTCAAAACTTGAAAATGTCCCATTACAATTCTTTGCTTCTCACTGCTTCATTTGTGGGTAGCCCCTAATGCTTAAATCCCTGGTTCAAAGAGGTATTTGTGGATTAAAATTGAACCAAAACTTCCAAAAAAGTTGAGGATGTGCAAAATATTTCTGCATCACCACAAAATTGAAATAAACTATAACCTTCTTTTTTACTTTGTTTAACTTGTACACGCCTCCGTTAAAATTCATATACCCCCTTTTTAAGAACGCCCATCAGATTAAAAAACCCTCATTTAGGTCACCAACTTCTGTACTTTTTATTAAGAAGAACTTGAGCAAAACCAATTGACATAATCAACCCAGAACCCAACCGTTAAAACAATCAACAAACCTAAACCCTAAGGCAGGGTTTCTCAAACTTTTTCGACCCGCGGCACTCTATGAAGATTTAAAATTTTCTCACGGCACCGTAGCTCTACTATATTATGTAAACAACTTAAGTTATTATTTTCAGGGGGTTTTAACCACACCTGCGCATAGTTTGTGCAAGAATACGCACAGGATCATATCATCCTCCAAAATATTCCAGTTTTACGTATATTATAAGGATGAGGGAGTGTTAATAAGGCGAACCATGGTCCTATCGTACTACAATCCAGTGTTGCCAGATGGTCAAATCCAGATTTTCCCAATTCCCTTCCAACTTTTCCCCAAAAAGCGATGTTTTCTACCAAAATTCCCCAAATGCAAAAATTATTTTTCCACTAATATTTTCATAAAATGAACCGACTTCCTCTAATATTTTTGTCTCTTGAAAAATATTTTTTTTCCCCAAATAGCCAAATTTTCTTATAAAATTCGCCAACTCTTTTTTCTTCACATTTTCAATTAGTTTGTAGCATGGGGGTGTGCACCTTTATGCGATTTTTTGAAAATTTGATTTTTTTCTTTTTCTATTCCAATTTTAAGATTATTTTTCCGAGCAAAATTATCATAAGATGGACGAGTAAATTACCAAGTTATCATAACGTGGGCAAGCCAATTGGCGAGAAATTCATCATGCATTATTTGTAAATATACAGGGGGACCAAAAGACCTTTTAATTTTCTATTATGGGCAAAGCTGTGCGATTGCCACTAGTCATAAATACAAACGCATGACCGAGAGATAAGAACTAACCAAATATTTTTTTTCTACTCGCATTTACTACTCTGCTTCTGTATGTACATTTAAACTATGATTTTTGTATATATTTATCCAAGAACATTCTTCATCACACTTATTTTTACCTGTTTCACATATCAACTAGTTACTCACGCAGAACATTAATGCGAATTCCGTAGCATAATATTCCACATAATGCGAAATGCGAATTCCATAAAGTTGAGCAAAGCTAACCCAACGCTGTTTGATACAATGTTCCCACTATTTCTTGACGCGAATTTAAATACGAAAAAAAATTCTTTTTTCCCTAGGTTTTTTTTCCCCCAGGTTTTCCCCAAGGAAAAAAATTTTCCCCGAAGAATTCCCCTCAAAACCCATTTCCCCAAAATTTCCCCAGAGAGCACCAGATTTCCCCAAAATGGGGAAATTTCCCCCAATCTGGCAACACTGCTACACTCTAATTTTCCAGGTATTTGAATCTCGGTTAAAAACTGACGGCATACAAAGGCATTTTTCTTTCTGAATTCGTGAACTACATAACTTAGGTTTTAAGAACAGTTTGCAATTATTTTTATTCTTGTTAAACTTCAATGTACCATTTAGGGTGTAGAAACAAAATTTACCATAAAATGCCCCTCTGCAACAAAGTTTGCTACTGTGTTGCCTGGTAGTTAAAAATGGTTTGTTGACAACGCTTTACAAGTTAAGCTTTTTGATGACGATAAAAGAGGAGTAAGTGAATTTTTGTTATAATTAAACTAGTATGTTGAGGCCATTACGAAACTTTCTTCTACGAATTTTTGTTATAATTAAACTAGTATGTTGAGGCCATTACGAAACTTTCTTCTATATCTTTCTTACAATTCTGATCCCTCCCCATGTTCCCAACATTCCCAACAAAAACAAAATTACACACGCCAAAACTTGACGACCATCCCCAATTCTCGATTTATCTCAAAAGCAATGCAAAGAATGAAAATTGAAAATTATTTTAAAAGCCTTGCTTAAAATAATTACAAACATTTATTTGTTAACAAATACAAGATGGCAACAGTTAAAAAGTTTAAATCATTGAGATAATATTTCCGATCATTTCTATGCAATTAAAATCACGCGAAATACGCAGACGACAGTCTATTACAATTTATCTTTCTTATTGTTGCATTTATAAAGCTATTTTTATTCACACAAAAAAACAGGGTGATCCAAAAGTCAGGACGAACTATAAAAATCAGCCTCCCATGGTGCGATAGGTGCCAAAATTGAACCAACGCCTGTTTACATATGGATTGACATTAATTCCAAATTTCATTGAGAACGTAGCATCACTTCTTGAGATATGGCACTTAAAATGGAAAAAAAAGTACGTTCGATTGCGCCACCCTCTTTTCAGCAATTGACGCCAAAATAGAATCAGCTCTTATACCCTCTAAGGGCTACGTGTCGATAAATTTTTGTTTGATTACGTTCAATATTTATTGAGATACAGCAGTCACAATTGACGGCAAAAAACGTTCTATAGCTCAACCCCCGTTTGAGCTATTGACACCAAAATTGAATCAGGATCTGTTCCTGTTACTGGCAACATATGGACCAAATTTTGTTTGATTCCGCCAGTTACTTCCTGAGGAATAGCAATCACGCGTAACTCAAAAAACGTTCCATTGCTCCACCCCCCTTGAGGGAATTCGCGCCAAAAACAAATGGGCACAAGTTCACATAGGGGCACATATGTGTACCAAATTTCGTTCGATTTCATGCGGTAGGTTTTGCTGTAGAGCGACCACAAAAAACTGGTCACACACAGACGTGACACACACACACACATACAGACAGACAGACATTTTCCAAAAATAGTCGAAATGGACTCAGCACACCTCAAAACGTTCAAATCCGTCAAAATTCGAAATTCGAAAATTTGCACGAATCCAATACTTTCTTCTATATATTAGATATAGAAGAAAGTAAAAAAATCAACGAAGCCTACCTTAGGACGTAATCTTTATACGCGTTTTACTCAAAACCTGAAAATTTCCACTTACATCCCGTTGCTTCTCACTGCCTCATCTCATATAGCACAGCTGGCAGTAACGGAATCAACATCATCAAACGTTTTTAATGCTACTATTACCACGCGATATTTTTTATTATATTTTTGGGAAAAATCATTAAAACAAAATATAAAACTCATTGAAAAGCAAAAGATATACACTAGATTTGAAACAAACCTGAAGCTATGCGGCGTTTATTGCCGTGTACAAAATTCAGTATACCACTAATAATAATTAATATGGATATTATCTAGTAAACAAATAAATAAACAACGATAAAAAAACGTTCTATAGCTCATCCCCCGTTTGAGATATTGACACACCAAAATTAAATAAGCACCTGTACCTGTTAGGGGCAACATATGGACCAAATTTTGTTTGATTCCGCCAATTACTTCCTGAGGAATAGCAAGCACGCGTAACTCAAAAAACGTCCCATTGCTCCACCCCCCTTGGAGGAATTCGCGCCAAAATCCAATGGGCACAAGTTCACATAGGGGCACATATGTGTACCAAATTTCGTTCGATTTCATGCGGTAGTTTTTGCTGTAGAGCGGCCACAAAAAAACTGGTCATACACATACGTGACACACACACGGTACACGGACAGGCAGACATTTTCCAACTAGTATGTTGTGGCCATCACGAAACTTTCTTCTATATTTTTCCTTTTTCTGATCCCTCCCCATGCTTGACGAGGAAGCAATATTCCTAACAAAAACAAAATTACACATGCAAAAACTTGACGACCCTCCCAATTCGGAACTCCAGCGCTCGAATACGCTACCTTGCGGTGATTTATAAAACTGCGTCTGCACCTAAAACATTGCCACGTTGCGCATCACGTGTGTCTGTTGACGTAAACACAGGCAGTTTGTTCTGAGTATTTATTAACGCAATCGATGTGTCTTAGTTTGCTTTCAGCTACAGAAATTAATTCGTCCCTTAGTAGTATTCTCGAGCTTCTCAAAATAATGTTAGTTTTTCTTATTTCTTTCAAAAAAGTATTAAATGGTGGAAGCGTAAACAAGAAAACTCTGGATTAACAAAATTGGATAACGTTATACCAGGTAAAATTTTTTATTGTTTTGTATGAATTTGTAAGAATATGAGTTTTTTTTAATCTTAAATTAATTTAACTAATCATATTTTACAGCAGCATTTAGTTGGAATGGACAGTATGCAAAATATTTTCTTGAATATATTATCGTAGAACAAAATGAATAACCGAGAAAGAATTTACTTTATTCCTTTTATTCTCAGCTGAAAGGTATCGCCAAATTTGTTTAGGGTTATAGTAGTTTTAGTATTGTGCAAGCAAAGTAGCCTTGGCGAGTTTTCGCGTTTTTAGTTAAACCATTTTTAATTTTTATCATGAGTGGAATAAAATGGTAGTAAGATTACAGAATTCGATAAGTAAAAAGAAATAATGGTCAATCAACTGAAAAGAAAACTACCACCATATATAAACTGTGAGTACACATTTTATTTATTTTGTTCTGAGTGAATTTGAATAAATATCAGTTTTTCAATTCGATGAAAAAAAAACGAACTTAACAACATTGACTGGACACTTTTCTTTAACCTAATTCCTCATAAATGATTTAAATAAAATTTGTTACTACAGTATCCTACTGAAATAGACAGTATGCAAATAAATTTTCTTGAAAATATTTATCGCAGAACAGATTGAAAAATCCAGAAAGAACGTTAAGAATTTGAACAATAAAAAATAAAAGTTCGCCAAAAATCTGTTTATAGAGTGTTATGGTTTTAAAATTATGTGAAAGAATAATGTATCTTGACAAGATTTCGCATATCAGGTAAATTATTTCCATGACGAATGAATTAAATGCATGATTTCTTTGGATATCCAATCATATAGTCATAGAAATAAATTATCTAGTGTTAAATGTTACTCTTGACAGTCTGCCACGTATGTGCACTATGTGACAAAAATGTCAACAAATGCTGGAAATGTCACGAAACTGAACTTAATATGTACTAATGTATAGAAAAAACGGTACAAAATGAAAATGCCGTTCGAAGCGAACCAAAAATTTATGAATTCCGAATTCAACATCGTGAAAATGGCTGCTTCAGAACAACTTACTGTGTGTTCTACATTAATTGTTTACTTTCGTAATACTTTTTGGTTTCTAATCTCTTTCTATATGGGTCAGAATATCCACAAGACTTTGAAAAATCTTTTCAAACGAATAAAGCGAAAAAATCATACATACGAACAAAAATCACAACACTTTTAGCATTTTCTTCGCTACCACATGCTTTTGTTTTAGTTTTCAATTCCGCCATTAAACAGTGACTGCAGTGCCCCCTATAGTTCGTTGGAGTTGCGAATGTCTGAATTATTGCAAAAGCAAAGCAAAGAGCGAAAATTGAAAGTTATTTTAAAAGCCTTGCTTGAATTAATTACAAATATTTTATTTGTTAACAAACATAAGATGGCAACAGTTAAAAATTTTAAATCATTGAGATAATATTTCCTATCATTTCCATACAATTAAAATCACGAGAAATACGCAGACGACAATCTATTACGATTTATCTTTCTTATTGTTGCATTAATAAAAATATTTTTATGCGCAAAAAAAAAAAAAAAAAAATCAACACCTCTTGAAGCGATCGGCGTCAAAATTAAACCAGAGCCTGTTTACATATGGATTCACATATATTCCAAATTTCAACCAGAACGTAGCATTACTTCTTGAGATAGGGCACTCAAAATGGAAAAAAAGAACGAGTGTTTGCGCTACCCCCTTTTTAGCTGTTGACACAAAAATAAAATCAGTTCTTATACCCACTAAGGGCTACTTGCCGATAAATTTTTCTTTCATTCCGTTCATTATTTCTTGAGATACAGCAGTCACAATTGACGACAAAAAACGTTCTATAGCTCAACCCCCGTTTGAGTTATTGACACCAAAATTGAATCAGCACCTGTTCCTGTTAATACCAACATATGGACCAAATTTTGTTTGATTCCGCCAGTTACTTCCTGAGGAATAGCAAGCACGCGTAACTCGAAAAACGTCCCATTGCTCCACCCCCCTTGGAGGAATTCGCGCCAAAAACTAATGGGCACAAGTTCACATAGGGGCACATATGTGTACAAAATTTCGTTCGATTTCATGCGGTAGTTTTTGTTGTAGAGCGGCCACAAAAAACTGGTCACACACAGACGTGACACACATACATACACACACACATACATACATACACACACACATACACACAGACAGACAGACATTTTCCAAAAATGGTCGAAATGGACTCAGCGCACCTCAAAACGTACGAATCCGTCAAAATTCGAAATTCGAAAATTTGCACGAATCCAATACTTTCTTCTATATATTAGATATAGAAGAAAGTAAAAATGGTCAAAATGAACTCAGCACACCTCAAAACGTTCAAATCCGTCGAAATTCAAAAATTTGCATGAATCCCACACTTTCTTGTATTGTATTAGATATAGAAGAAAGTAAAAATAGAGGATCTCCAGACTGATCAACCGGGCATTATTTGGTGCGTTTAATTATTATTTTTATACCTTCTCGTTATAGATTGATACCACTGACACTTCGCAGTACCCAGTTTGAGAACCCCTGCCCTAAGTTACGCAAACAATTTCGTAAGTTAAAATTTCCTTTCCAACTGTCGCTATCTCGGCTTTAAAGAATGCAAAAAAAAAAAAAAAAAGCTTTAAGGTAACTTACCGCTAGGACAGTCCTGGCGCTGAGGGTGTCTGCATAAACTTTTTGGACTTCTTCATCCTGGTACAGCAAGAACAGGCTGGCCGATGCGCAAGACAGCAGCAAAGCTTGGATGAGGTTAAAGCCGAACAGCTTCGATGGAAACAAATTATTAGAAAACTTGGAGTCGATCGTGTTTAAAGTTTTTAGCACTTAATCGAGATCAAGCCGCCCCCCTCTCCCCACCGCGACTTTTTATTGTTTATTTTTTAGCTCTTTTACTTAGAACACTCTTAGGTATGAATATTTAGGGACAAATATTTGATACCTAATTATAATCAATTTAGTGAGCTCAAATTTCACTTTAAGGTTGTTTCAAAAAATCCACTTTATTATTATCCAAAGTTTTAAAATCTGTGCCATCAATACTGTTAAGAGTCCGGCCACCTCAAGAAATTTTTATTTATAGCTATGTACAAGAACTGTAGTTAAGGACTGCTAAATTAACCATAGCAATTGATACCGTAAACTCAACGGTAACTCACGAATTTACATCAAAATACGCAAAAACACATCGCAAAGACTTCACAAAACAAAGCGAATACACACTTTCCACCCAACGGCTGAGACCTAGACGATTAAAAGGCAAACTAACTCTCGCTGCCATTCACAGGAAGCCCGGTTATTTATACCCAGGAAAGAAATATCCAGAAAATCCTACTACGTTCTACCAATTTCTCATATTTTCTTTTTATTCATTCGCAAATCTTATCTGGGGATCATATACTTTGGTCGAATGTTAGGGGTTTGTATGTACATTACAAGAAACAATTTACAGGTTAAGTTTCTTCGATAATTTTGTATGAAAATTAATGGAACAAACGCCAAATTTAGCTAGATTACAACAAATTAATCATGAAAATAATAACTATTTACAGAATTTGTAACACTACGTTTATTTGCGCTAAATTTGAATGAATATCATGGTTGAGTCTCACTGCGGGTCTATGGTGCTTGCTTTCCTGTGTTTTGGAACTAATTTAGACAGAATGCGGAAGGCAGTACAATTGCATTACAGAATTGAAATACAGTTACAGTCAACTCTCGATAGCTCGAAATCCCAAGGGAGTGACTAAAACGTTCGAGTTACTGGTAGTTCGAGTTATGGGAAGTTTCCACAGCAGTCTCAAGAGTTTAGAACCCGATGAAAACAAAGGAATATTTGAGTTATAAGCTTCGAGTTATAGAGATACGACTGTAAAAAGATAATTACTTGGAATTGGCAAAAAAAAAAAAAAAAATCGCGCAAAATTAATTGCTGAAATTCGTTGAAACCGTGCCGAAGAGAATTTTTGAACTAATCCTGTGAAAGGGAGGCGAAGTTTCTTATTGAATTGCGATCTTTTTGGTTAAGTAGACCTATCTTTTTGAAACAGTTATTTCCAAACTTTTTTCCATTACTTTAAAGTTACTATGCTTTGTATATTGTTTAAGCATTGTCATTTTTATTATATGAACAAAAATGCAGCTTGTCACTAGTCCCTGTTTAACCTGAAAGATCTCTATTTATTTATAGGCATACATGTACTTACATAGAGGCTGGCTAACAAAGCAGTGTTGCTCCTCTTGCTGAACAGGGAAGTGGCGAGTACGATGATTGTGTCGACGAGTGTGTAGAAGTTGAGGAAGAGGTAGAAAACCTCTCGACAGTTCGCCACGTAGAAAGGGGCCACCGTCATGCTTATTTTGTCATTAACGTGTGTGCTCCAGTATGCGAAGGCCCCGATGTGCATGACTGAAAACGACTGAAAAAGAATGAAAAAAAGTAAACCCTATCATTCAATTTCATTTTTCCAAAATGAAATCTGAAAAAGAAATTTTTTTAAAGGAAATATGGTAAAGTTATGTCAACATTAAAAGCTGTCCTTTTTTCTTATTCGAATGTGCCGTAAGTGTATGCAGCAAACTATTTTTTGAAAATACAATTACCTTTTTTATTTCAAGTTAAAGCGAAAATTTCCCATACATATGTCCCACTTTGAAGAGAAAAATTCTCTCGTTCATTTTAAATTTTCTTATCAATTGAAAAGTCTGGGCTTTCTTCTGTTTTCGTAAGATGAACTTTGTTCGAACTTTCTTTAGAAGTTCTTTAGAATGTCTAAGCAATTTAAAATAGTAGAAAAAAGCCAAGGCCCAGTGACACCTTTTTGTTTAATGGTGGCTATATTGTTTTTTTTTTTTTTTTTTTTTTGTTCAGTTATATACCTTTTTACGTTTTTGAAGTTAAAGATTTTTTTTTCCGCCTTCTAGTTCTTCCTCCGAATTTTATCTATTAATTTTATTATTTTCCTTCACTTTCTTCTGATACATTTTTAATGCATTTCCGACCATTGCTTCGAATTTGTTTAACTTTCAACATATTCGACCATTTTAACACACATTTCTCTTTCCATCATTAGAAATGAGAAATTCGCCACACTATCATTTACGTCCATGTGGGATTGCAGTGGGACAAAAAAAAAAAAAAAAAAAAGGCTTGCACTATTCGAAATGCAACACCAATCGGGAGGTCTGAACCCCCCCCCCCCCCCCACCGTTTGATTTCGATTGTTCAAAGCTTCAAAGCGATTCAGAACAGCTAAAATTAATGTTTGAGAAAGTTGAATTTTCAATTGTTCCCTATACCATAGAGTAAAGAAATTACATAGAGAGGATCCGCTATTTTAAGAAATTGAAGCCGGAAACCGCTGTATCCCAAGATCCTTAACTTCTTGCTAAATATCTTGATATATATTTTGCTTCAAAACATTCCATTACTGAATCTCAATTGGTTGTTAATTTAAACTTAGATATTGTTATATTGTTGCAAGTTTATGAACCACGTCTTTGAAATTGCATTAAAACAAAAATTAAAATGCAAACCAATCCGCCAGCTACTCGATTCGGTCTCATTGCGATATTGGTGAAAACTTTTCTCGCGAAGCGATAATGTTATCATAACTCAGCTAATAATTGCACCGCTGTATCCCATAATTCCGACTTCAATTACATCTCCTTTTTTACCATAAACGGGGCCTCTACACTGTTAAAAATTCAGGAAGATTTTCTGGTAATTGTTACTGTAAAATAGCGGACTTAACGCATCGCTCATTTTTACGGTAATTTATACCGGAGAAATAAGCGATCCCAGCTCCAATTGGTTGCTGCGGCCTACCGAGGAAACCGTAAAATTTTACAGTAACATTTGATTTTTACGGTAATAGTTACTGGCAACATGGATGCCAGTAACAATTACCGTAAATTTTCCGGAAATTTTTTAACAGTGTATGTAAATTTCTTTACTCTATGCCTTATACAGACTTTCTTTTTTTAATCTTACTACTATTATATATGCGAAAGTTTGTCTGTATGGATGTATGGATGTATGGATGTATGGATGGATGTTTGTTACTCTTTCACGCAAAAACTACTGAACGGATTTTCATAAAATTTTACAATAATATAGCTTATGCATCAGAATAACACATAGGGTAGTTTTCGTCCCATTATGGGGGGCAAAACCCCCTTAGGGGGGCAATAAAACACAATTTTCGTATAAATTCTCTAATATTGGGAGGAAAAAATACTTGCACATATTTACATTAAATGTCCATCGAAAGCTCTGATTTTTCTGCTGAAGATGGCACCTGTTCGAAATTTCTAAGTAGAATAAAAAACGAGTTATGAGCTTTTTAGTTCCATGTTCGAAGGCTTTCCTCAACTCAATACAGTATTTAGTGTATCATCTCAACTCCCTGTCGATAGCGGCAATTGTTGTATTGTTGACTCTCTTTGCTTTTCGTGACTGTTCAAGGCTTTTCTCAAGTCAAATCTTGAAGTAAGATTTTTGCACAAGATTGGCAAATAATACATGATTTGGCTAATCATTTTCCACTTAAACGGAACTTTAATGTAATTAATGGTTTTTATTATTATTTATGCTGATTGAACGCTTACTCATTATCCAATCAACCAGCAGATCGCCAAAATTTTTGCAGAAAGATTTCCGTAGCTGATGCATTTGGCAGTTTTTTCAACGTCGCTGTTTTTGAAGCCGAAGACTACGTCATAATGTTTCTCAGCTTTCACCATGTGAACAAAATATCGCCAATCAAAGAATTTTCAAAAGACCTTTTTTACTGTGTTAAATAATCCAGCAACTAAATTAGGCAAATCCATAAACAGCACAAAAACTTCCATTAATATTCCTTTTTGCACAATTTCAAACAATCACCAGATTTTACAACTTATTTTGGAAACATTTCGGATGAAACTGTTTAGCGCCATTTTATGGTGACCAAAAGTATCTCAGAATCTGGCGACGATATCTCTGTAACGAAAATTAATATCATATCGTTTTACAAAGGAAGGAAAGAAGGGGGGAGAATCATCGAAGGTACCCCAAAATGACTCTCGCAAATTCGGTAAAATCGCACCAAGAGCCCACAATGATTGAAATTTCCCAAAATAGCTAAAGCAAGTATAACAGTATAAGGGGATTACGAGCGCAGCTACTTTTTTTAAATCACTTCGTACTTCATTAGCCATACAGAGAAGGTTTTAGACTCCATGTTAAAAAAAAAGTATCAACAGATTAATCTTTTTAAACATGAGAAGATTAATTTCATGTTTTGGAAATTTGTATTTGCTTAAATATAGTGCTTTCGTTTCTAAATCAATACTATTTTGTTCTTTATACTTATTGCTATTTTAGTTTTATGGGTAAAGAAGAAACTCGATTTTTAATCACGTCAAAAAGATGTGTTTTAAATTCTTTCCTTAAAACAGAAAACAAAAGCAAGTAACGATTTTTTCTCTTAATTATTACTGACCCAGGCAACGCCGGGTATTTTCACTAGTGTTAAAATATTATGTAAATTTGAGAAATAATATAGCATCATTTACGTGACCTTTCCTGCATGATTTTGCCCTCCCCAGCTACAATTTTTGTTTCAAAATAAGTATCTGAAAAATTAGCTTATTTAGACTGGCAACAATTTCAAAATATGCCTGCAGAATATTTTTAATTTGTTTTTAATGTGGGGGGAGGGGGTGAGGGTGTTGCGACCAACAAGCTCAATATGCTGAAACTTCAAAAGAAAGTATGAAGTAAATTGGTTTCTTTATTTGTTTCAGCAAGGTGCTCCCCCCCCCCTAGAGCAAGAGCGCAGCCCCCTTCCCCCACCCGAAGAGCAAGACCCTCCAAATAGAAAAAAAACCATAAAAACGACCCCTCAAAATTTCAGTTTTGTAGTTTGAGACATGACCCCCCCCCCCTCCCAGTTGGGTACCCCTGGTTTTAGGTTAGAAAACAATCTATCAATTACTGATTAAGACATACGGTGAATGAATTCTAAAGCTGACAACGCAGATATTTCGCGTATCCATTGATAATCTTCAGTAGGTTTTGATTATTAAAGAGGGTGTTAGAATCAAAACAGTTATTTGGACGTAATTAAAAAGTGAAAATACATGTTTCGTCACGTTCTAATCTAGAAATCTCAACAAGAAAATCAACACCCTTACATACTGAGCGCGGTATGATGGAATATTTATTCTAGAGAAGTACTTTTGATCGGTAGCATTTATTGCTGGCTACTAGAAAATCTTTATATTCTTAAAAATTCTTAAATATTTTTAGTTCACAAAGTTATAACTCGACAGGGTTCAAATTTTCAACACTTTGCCATCAGCAAATCGTTTCTGTTACAAATCTATACCACCCTGGGGCATAAAAGTTTCAAAAAGTGCCAATTCTTCAAATGTGCAGAAATGAAATTATTTGTTAACAGTGTACTATGAAATCTATCGCTCTCGGGTTTTATATACTCAATAGATGGCGTCACTTATTCGAATTCCAGGAGTTCTCAACCTTTCAGGCTCTAGCCCCCTTGAACACCGACAAGAAATCTCCCCTCCCCTCCATAGGTGGTTAATGCAAGTAGTACACTAGGAAACCGAAGCTAATTAGGATTGCTGTAGCTTAAATAAAAATCGCGATAATTTCACCCACGAAACTTAACGCTACTACACAAAACTTTATTTTGTAAAAAGCATAGTTAAAACAATACCATGCAAAAGCAAATAATCTTTTTTAAAGGTAATCTAGGATCTAGGTGAGATTTGCTTGCGCATCAGTCACTTTCACATCACTTATTAGAGTTATGATATTGTTATTTAATTTTCACATGTGGCCCCAAAATTGAGTAATAGGTCCCCAAAATTGAGTTGGTCGTTATACTTTTTATTTCATTCTTAATACACTCACGCCTACCTTGAAATTCTTCTACGCTCCCCCCCCCCCTCAGATTGAAAATCTCTGCCGTAGAAAAAGGATAGTTGATGGCGCCATCTATTGAGTAAGTAGATAACTAGAGCGGTAGATCACTTGCTGCACCAATCCCAATCATTTTGAAAATATAATGTTTGACTCACCATCATGAGCATGCGCAGAGTTCCAGGCACTGCTTTAATATGGAGCTTCTTTTCGACACCTATGGATAAACTTCGCAACGTAAAGCGATCCGAATCGTCTTTTCGTGGCATTTTTTTTTTTCTTTTTCAGCAACCTTTAGACGTTATTTTCGATAAATATGACATTGCTGAAAGTTCAATCTTCGTCTTCACTTCTTCAGCGTTATCCCCACAATTCTTATTCCAGAGCTGAAAAAATGACTGTCTCAAAGAATGCCAAAAATATCATTTTGTTACTTTTGATGCCCTTTCAATCTCTTACAACCTTATTATGTCCTACTCTATAACAATTAAAATTCTTTTGAAAAATTATTTAATTCAATTTATTAGAGGCGACGTAACGTACCACTTTTGGTTCTCAGCATTAATTACAAATGGCGCCTCTGTTATTAAAAAATTGAAGTACAGTAAAACCACGCTAAGGGTCTGTCCATAAATGATTTCATGCTTTCTTTTCGACATTTTTAACCTCCCTCCCACCTTTGTCACGAAGTGTCACTCTTCAACATGCCCCCCTCCTCCCACTTTGTTACCCATCACGCTACTTTTCAGAAACATCTAGTAAAAAAAATGCGTGTTGTCACACTTTTTGTTACCTCTCCCTCCCCTTGTCACGAACTATCACACCTTCACGAACCCTCCTCCCTCTCAAAGCGTGACATAATTTGTGGACAGACCCTAATCCGAATCCAATTGTCGGAAATTCTGATTAATCTGAATCGAATTTTTATAAAAAAATTCTAATCTATTCATGGATATGTATATTTCATGACTTTTCGTGGTACTTAATGAGAGGTATTTTATTCCTTCTGTTGGCAACGATCAGTATACTGTACCCCTGCGCGTGAGGGGGGGCGAGGGGGGTAAATTTTGTACATTGTTTTTTTATTTCTTGCCCATGCATATTTTTTAGCTAGAAAAAAGAGGCGAGTTTCGACGCGACGTGGCATTGATGTTATTTTTTATGGGGACGTAGAACATGCTGAGTTGGCGCCAACATTCCCGTACAATAATTTTCGCTACATTAGGGCACTTTACTTCCTATTTCAGCTGAAATGTTTCCTTCATCAGGCGCGATGAAGCACAAAACCACAAAATTTAGGAAAAAAAAAATAATTTGAATTCTGACATCTTGAATTCAAATTATGTTTTTCGCAATCACGAGCGTGTGTATGTAGGCGTGTGTGTTTGTGTGTACGGGTTGTGTGTATGTGTGTGTATGAATGTGTGTGTGGGGGAGGTATGTGTATGTGTGTGTAGGCATATGTGTTTGTGTCTGTGTGCATGCATGAATGTGTGGGTATTTGTGTATGTGTGGGTGTCTGTATGTATGCGTGTGTGTAAGTGCTTGTATGTGTGTATGCGTTTGTGTGTGTATGTATGTGCGCGTGTGTGAGTGTAGTTGTATATGTATGCGCGTGTGTGTAGAACATGGATGCAACCTGGAGACGGCTTTCGCTATAGGAGCAGCATCGTGAGGAGCCAGCCGGTCGACGGTGATGGTGCGAAGGGTGGCGGTGGGAAAAATCAGCGTAACGCCAAAAACAGTCAAATGAGAACAATAAGCAATCGTGATTGCTCAATAAACCCGCCCCTTCTCCTCCCGAAGTTATTATTCAGTTATAATTTATTACAAATGTAAAAGTAAGAGGTAAGACAAAAAAAAAGAAAAAGGAAGGGGGAAAAAAACAAAGTTTTGTTGCTTGCAGAAGGCAGCAAACGCATTACAAAAACTTTAAAGCACAGGAGGGAAAACTATATTCCTCCCCTCCCCACGCAAAATTTAACATTTAAGAACGAACCACTAGCGCTCATTTAGATGTACTGAAATTAGTATTTGCAATTTGCTGAGCATATGACTTCATTAAAATTGAGAAATTGAAAGTCGATGACTTGTTATTAAATGTTTACTGATCAGGGTTGCTCACAGGGGGGGGGGGGGGGGGGGGTTGCGCCATCAAAATTTTTGGGGGGAATTTTTTAATTTTTTTATTTATCTATTAAATTTATTTATTGATTTAAGTTATTTATTTTAGTTTATTTTATTCTGTTTATATTTCATTTCATTTATTTATTTAGTTTGTATGTGTGTGTGTGTGTTTGTCATTAGCGTAGCACAGAACTATTCTAATTAAATAATAATGATAAGAATGATTAAAAATAAATAGATAAGCAGATAAATAAAAAAATGTTAAAAAAATAAATCAATAAACATATTTTTAAAAAATAAAAAATCTAGAAAATAAAAAAGGGGGGAAAGAAGGTTGAGAAAAATGGGGGGGGGGATTTGCGCCATTGAACTTGGGGAGGAAGGGCACCCCTGTTACTGATATGACTTTTGAGCAGGGCTGCGGAGTCGGAAAGAAAATGGCCGACTCCGACTCCTGGATTTTGAAACGCCCGACTCCGACTCCAACTCCGACTCCGACTCCGAATTTTTTTTAATTTTTTTAATTGTATGTTTTCAACTCCTTCTCTCCATTCAAGGGAAGGGGGAAAACCTCTTAACACAGATTGAAATATTAATTCCTTTTTATGAAAATTTCGCATTTTGTGTTTTATTGTAAACCCAAGACGCCATACAACGTTAGAAATTCAATTTAAAAATCAAACTTTCCAATAGTTACGAGTTAAAAAGTGAGATGACTTAAAAATCCCTTTTAAAAATTTTAAAAAGGATTATCTGTAATTTTCTCCCCTTTAATGTTTAACAAATAGATATTGATCAAATCGTGTGCTTTCAATTTTTGAAAGCTGTAACTTGAGAGAAAAAAAAAACCTTTTTTTCTAAACCCAAGTTCTTGAGAGGGGGTGGTTTGCCCCGGGTGACACCCATCTGGTAGATGACACCCTAAGTTAATTTCAGAGTTTATAAAAAAATATAAATACTTTAATTCTGAAAATTTTCACGAATATATTTTAAATTATATTTCATCAAAAAAATTTCAACGAAAATAGGGCACATATACGTCAGGAGCTAATTTTACATAAAACGCGGCGGTATACAAATTTGTACGAATAACTTTTACTATACCTATATTTCTTCTTCGCTAAATTTTTAATTTAAATTTTATTGGCTGCTTTAGAATTAACCTAAATATGAAGATTTTAAGATTAACTGCAATTCTTGAGTGTTGTGATCAAGAAATCATTTACTTATTTTGTTCCATACTTTTTAGTGAGAACCAAGCTTACAGAAATAGTCTTAATAAAGAAAAAAACATTAGATTATTTCATCGAATCTTTTGGATTCGTGCTTTCGCGCCAGAACTTCTTTGAATTTGCCGATCACACTTAAACGTTTCAACCTTAGCTACGGGTGTCGACTTACTAATTTGTTACGTTTCTTTTACTATTTTATAAGTGAGATCGAACAAAACACTATATTTCATTTTTATTTGAAAGTGATTACTTGAAAATGTTAGGCAACAAAACCGTTTGCTGACAGTTGCTATTAGTTAAGTTAAAAAGCAAGCAAACTAGGGGACGGCTACAGAAAGTTCGGTAAGCATTCAAGCTAGCTAATTGCCATAATGGCAGTTATTTTCTCATTAGTATCTTTTTATACATGTAATCGAACCAATTGGTAATCAGTTTTTAAAAAATGCAAGGAGAGTCAGTGAAAAGGAAAGAAAAAAAGAAGCCCGGAGTCGGAGTCAGAGTCGGCATGTTTTTTAACGACTCCGACTCCTTTATCCCAAAATCAGTCCGACTCCGACTCTTCGACTCCGACTCCGACTCCACAGCCCTGCTTTTGAGTTCCCTCCATATTTGCAGCGCCATCTAGTGGAATCATACTCAATCTCAAATATATTTTTGCTAGCATTTTGCACTAAAGCATTTTTAATGGCGCCATCTAGTAATGAGTTTCCCAAACTATCTTTTTTTTTTCTTTTTTACATCCAATTCTTTATTAATACACTATAACTATTATACTTCAAATGTAACACAACTAAAACATAGAGTTCACACAAGTAGGAAGAATTTTAACTGCTCTATACTTTTCAGAGGATCGGTTAAACAGTTTAGTTAACCAACTAGTTCGAGGAAGAAGTGAGAAAATTGCTGTTGGACAAAATCATATCATTTTAATCATACCATTATTTAAAATTTTAAGTTCTTTGAACGACTGAACTAATTGCTTTCAGGCACATTTCTTTAGAAATACTGATTTTTTTTTGCTACATTTATCCATAAAATTAAATACAAACTTATATCCGCTATTTTATCGACTATTTTAACAACATACTTTTTTTTTAATTTTATTTTATACATCATTTACTTACATATTTATTCTTTTAACACATCCAAGACGAATAAACTAGGGTTTTCAGTGCAATTATTTCCAAATGGAAAATAAAATTCTTTAATAATCCAGGATCTGATAAAAAGGAATTTAAAGGTTTTGCAGTGCTGCCATCTGCACAGCAATTTTGCAACTAAAGTGAACATAGGCCTTGGAATTAGGTTTACGTTATTAATGCTTAGATAGCCTATAGTGCCACCAAAGACCATATAGCTTCGCATAAGACTGGACACTCCGGTAGAAATCAATGCTTTCGCGTTTTCTCCCACTTCAATGAAAGTCGTTGAGCACATAAAAAAAAACTTCACAGGCGTGTTGGCGATTGAATTTTGGAGGAAAAAATGTTTTATACTGTGTGGAGCGATTAATCGCCAAGTTCAGCCACTGTGCGTCGTGCGCCGTGTACCGTGTTTGAATCAGTTCTTCTCCCCCTCCCTCTGGCGAAGGGTGGTAATTATATGGGCATTTAAGCCTCAGAGAGGGTCATTAAGAAAAAAATGAAAGCAAATAAATAAGCAAAAGGAACACAGAAGTGTGTTGTATCAATAACAGACTGTTTACGAAGATGCAAAGATCTTTCTCATTTCTTTTTTTGCTGTTTTATTTACTTTTATTTTCCTTTTTTACTGCCTATTTATTTCTATTTAATTCATTGACTTTGTATTTATTTACTTTGTGAAGCGAATGCAGAGATGTATTTTCATTTTTGTCACAATTTTTTAACTTATAAATTTTATAATTTCTCTATTCACATTATAATTTTTATTTTTTTTCATGTCAACAAATCTTGTATTACATTACAATTAAGTTCAAGATGTCAAACTAGCAGAAAGAAAAAGATGAAAATATAATGTATTTAAGTTAAGGGAAAAAGTGTTTGAACACAACGTGGGCTTATAATCTGCGGACGGTTAGAAAAGGGTTATGATCCCCATGACTCTCCCCTCGTATCCCCCTGTTTAATACCGAATATTGATCGCGTCAGGGCCGGATTTAGAAGAGGGAAGGCGGGGCAACTGCCCCGGGGCCTCCACAGCAAAGGGGCCCCCACAATAAAATTTTTACAAAATATCCTCTTTTTTTTGGTATTTCTACAAAGAATGATTGCACAAGATAATATTATTATGGATATATCAGAAAGGGGGGGGGGGACTCCACTCCTTCGTTGTCCCGGGGCCTCCACACTTCCAAAATCCGGCCCTGGATCGCGTGAATAACAAATAATTAAAAAAATAGAATGGCTAAGTATTTTGTATTCAGTTCAGATAAAATTATCGACGAAACTAAAGTATTATTAATGCATATTTTTTAATTTTTCGCTAATATTTTAGGTATTTTTGATGCATATTTGTTAGAATATGTTAATGATTTTTTTAATGCATATAACACGACTTACTTCGTAAGATTCTTGTGCTTACTATTAAGAAATCGTGTTCTATTGCGTGCTTTATCTTTCCAACAGGTTTCTAAGTACAACTGGAAAAAACAATGTTTTAAATAATAATTATTTCTGAAATCCGCAGTTACATATGGTTCTATATTTTCCTTCTATTTATGTTTAATTTCTTACATTCAGTCGAATCGGATCTTTAATCGACAACCAATTGATTTTTTTTCTTATTCCTCCTTTCATGGCATAGAATTCAAGGATACCTTCATTATAAAGTTTAGTAACCTAATTTCGTTCTTTCATGTTATGTCCTATGACTTGGCGAAGGTTTTTCAAAAAATAAATAAAAAGTGAAACAAAATACTAATAATAATCATTAAAATTATCAAACTGCTGTTGTTATAAATCTCATTAAATTAGGATACATAAAGCAATAGAAATAGATTTTTTTCTCATTCTCCATCCATCCCAGCGCCCAAGCGTTGGTATCTGAGCCGTAGAAATGTTGCATTCTACTGTAACAGTAAACGTAGATATAATTCCTCCCTTTATTTAGCCTACCTTTCATGAGTTATTTTTATTTGCAACTGTACAGTTAAGAAACTTTGTTCATCGGCTCTTTGGGACAAATGCAACACTTATACTGCTGAAAAGTATGAAACGAATCTCACAGGAATGCGTTTTTAACGAACTAATCTTGTTACAACAGGTATTTCAGCATTTTAATATTTGAATTAATTTCGAAGAAAAAAATTTCATTTTCAGGATAAAATGATAAAAAACAAAATAATAAATAAATAAAGCATATGTTATAGGAAAAAATGATTCAAAAAGAACGTGAGCGAGTACTTAAATGTTTCAATTTTTTATATTATACAAAGATAAATTATTTAAAACGGTGACTACTGCTTATTCAAGGGGACTATAAATTCTATATTTACCGGATTATCAGTATTCAAATGTGTTATTCCGAACTTTATGTATTTCGCTCACTCCTAAAAGAATTTGACCATCAACCCCCCCCCCCCCCCCCCTCTAGAAATCCGGAACGTTTTGTAGCGTAAAACAGAAGAAAGTTTTTCTTTTTTTTTTTAATTTCTCATGTCAGTAAAGGAAAAGAAACAATTTTTTTTAATTCTGAATTTTTGAAACTATGAAACGAGTGAAAATTTGAAGAAACACAGAAAAAGCAATTCTAGTTCTCATTAACTACAAAGCATATTTGAAATTTAGACCCTTAAATAGGACTTTCTGCTATCTTTCCAAATTCAATTTTGGGTCGTCCAGGGTCAAGGCAGGTAGGTCCCTTATCAGTTTGGTAGACTTTCCCTCCTCCAGGAGCGTGCACAGAAATTTCGGGGCCCGTCACAAATGACTTTTTCGGGCCCCTCTCCATATTGTTTACCCGTATTTTCACCCCTAGTCATAAAAAATATTGGGCCCTCTTCAGGCTCGGACCAACAGGTGTTCCTTCTCCCCCCCTGTGAACGCCCCCTGCCTCCCCCCCCCCCAAACTCTTATAAAACTTACACTGCAACCGATTTCGAGCCGGGGACTCTCCAAGGACCGGGCCCCAAGTTTCTGATTAGGCTATTATCTGGTTACCAAGATGTGCCAAATTCAGCTCCTTGATACATTCTGAGTAAAAAATGTAAAAAACATGATTCTCGCGTTTTTGCAGCACATTTTTCCAAGATGATTTTTTTGTGACTGATGTGTTGCTATTTTTTTAATATCGGATTCAGTAGTTTGGAAGTTCCTCTGCTATTCCACCACATGGGATTTCAATTCGACACAGGCTCTTAACTTGACAATGTTCTTATGAGATGAGAACACCTAAGAAGTTTTTTTGTGAAGGAAGTAAATTAGTGCGGTCGACGATAAGAGTTTATAGATTCTTTTGTGTGAAGCCCAGGGTAGGAAAAACTCTTCTGCCCCTGCTTCTGCGCTGTCTTCGGCTGCGAAGGAGAAAGGACAATAATAGGAGATAACAAAGAAAAATTGGTGACAATGAGGCAGATAAGCAAAGCTGTGGACAAACGCGGGAAGATTTCACGCAAACGGCTACTGCACTTTGAAATACTGATTTACACCCTGAAGATGAACTCAATCCTTTGAAATTTGAATGCAAGGCAGTTCGGTATGGAGTTAATGTTAGCAAGCGTAAGTATAGAATTATGAAAATAGTTTTGAAAGTCTTGTGATTAAAAAGAAAAAAAAAAAAAAGTAGGTTTCATCCACAATTACGGGGTTGCGTGACATGAAATTTTTCAAAATGTTAACTGAAATTTTAAACTTAAAAATATGTTTTTCCAAATTAGATTTATCAACAAATTAATTAACATTTACGCAATTCATGTACATACGTGTGCGTGTGTTTTCCTTTCAAATTTCACGAAATCGTAATTCTAAGCGAAGGAAATTTTTCAAATTGAAGTCGTAAAGTGCGAAAAAATGCCAAAGCAAGCCATCTTTTGTAACAAAGTATAGAAATTCGAAACACTCTTCCTGGCATTCATTTGAATTTTGAGGTCTTGAATTCAAATTACGGGGCCGCGATAAAAACCATTAATAGAAACAAGAAAATCCAATGAGCAGGGTCTCAAACTAACCCCCACACTCCCTTAGTTCTATTTTTACTATTTTTTCTAAAAAAAAGTCTATGAAATAGTTTTAAAAAATCAAAATTTTTTTGGGAATAACGTTTTGAAATTTCCATCCCGTTCGCTGTTGCGCCCCTGGAGAGAGTTACTCCGGCCAATCCCTATTTACGCCACTGTTTACAAAGATTACTTTCACAAATTTCTCAAATGTAAACTATATTATTATACACAGGTATACCATTATTATATCAGGAAACCCATAATTTATGGAGCCGTCTCATATTTTGGCGCCCGGGGATGATCCCCCCGCTTGCTCTCCTCTTCGCTGCACTATTTTGCAGAAGTTGATAAGGTTAAAAAACTTCTCAGTCATCGACTACATTACTTAAAATTTTTTATCTCGCAAGATTTCCCTTCAATTTTCACTGTGAAGTGGGCGACAAATTCGTTAGATTGAATGAATTTACAATTATTTTTTAAATTCTCACTCCTGTTAATTTTGTACTAGGGGGCTCCACTCCCCTGCTCGTTTTGTTCGCCAACCTCCGCTCGCCACTTGTGGCGCGTAACGATTGGTAATTTTAATGCTTACTCCTTGGTGTCCTCGGGACATACAGGGTTCATGATATTCTCAAGACTGGATGTTGAAAGCCCAAAGCGGAATGGCTTTCTCTGGATGTTCGATATCCAACGAGACCAGTTTCGACCTGAGACATTCCTAATCCAGAGGAGATTGGGTTAAAAGACACACAGACAAATGCGTGTTTACCTAAAAATTTTATTTCTCGTTAAAAAAAAAAAAAATGTCTACAAAACTGATTCATTTTAAATCTTAATGTAACTTTCTTGAATTTTTAGATCTCTTCTATTTCAATTTATTTTTCTTTTACTTTGTATATTAATTGGGTTAAAAAAAACGAACTATAAGTCAAATAAATACTTATGTGCAAAAAGTAAAATGAGAAATAACAACGCCAAATAGCACACTTTGCAGATTACTGCAGATACGTGTTTCGGGCGTTACAAATGAATGTCCTTTTCAATGCAAAAGAAATGAGCTTATGTTTGAAAAAAACATCGGAGAAATGGTTAGGTTTCTTTTGTCGGGTGTCTTTTCAACCAAAAGCTCATTTCTTTTGCATTGAGAAAGCCGTCCATTGTAACGCCGAAACACGAGTCTGCAGTAATCTGCAATTCAGTCTGTTTGACGTGGTTATTTAATTTTCACAAACAAATGGGGTGGTTTCCTTCAGTCAAAAGTAGTACTTGTAGTCACTGAAATCGATAGAAATAAGCAAAAACTATAACTTGGACCCAGAAAATACTTTCATTTTCCCAACACTTATTTTTTAATTATTTTTTTTAAATGTCCGATTTTTCAAACAAGGCGTGGTTTTAATGGCGTCACAAATGATGCAGTTTGCCGCATCTTTCACAACGTTTCCACGTTGTGATAATCAAGAAGCGAATTAAAATTGCGCTCTATGCTTGCCATCAACCATATCGTTGCCAATACACGTGAGTAAAGATTTTTGTTTAAAATATATTTTGATATTTGATCTATTACTGCATCTTTTTTTTTTGGCACAGTTTGATTTGGTCAAGAAGAAAAAATTTGAACTTAAAATTAAAAAATTCTTAGTAGTTCACAACATCATATTTTTTTCTTTTTTTTTTTTTTGTTTGTTCGCAAAAACTTAAAGCATTAATAAGAAAAAGCGTTGGAATTAAAGGGGCGTGTAGAAAAATTATTTTGTTTAGTTTTAGTTTTTGACAGCGCACTCCAAACGTATTTGTACTTTAGACTTTCTATGACATTATGAAGAACACATCGCCGCTTAATCAGCGTCCCGTTAAATAGATTTTCAAAAGAATGGGAAGAGGATGTAAATTGAGTTTCAAGATTCCGTAGGAAATCTGGAATCAATTAGGTTTTGTTATCATTGTCGCGGGAACTGAAACCGGTGGTTAGTATCCCCGTCCTTTCTCCCCACTTTTTCTAAGAATTCTTAGTGTTGTAAACCTTTGCGCCAATTCCAAGAATCTCCAGTTCAACTTGGCGGCTATAGCTCTGAATGTCAGTTTTTTTCAAGCACCAGTTTTCATTCTACTTACGCTTGTTTTCCTTGCCATGCGTAAAAACCGGTCGTCGAGTGTCCAATCTTCACTAGTTCTATTATCTTTGGTGCCACTATAGTTTACGTACTCGGAACTGAACATTGCAGTGCTGCCATCTGTACAGCAATTTTGTAACTAAAGTGAATATTGCCCTTGGAATTAGATTTACGTTCTCGGAACCGAGTATTGGAAGCAAATAGGTAGAAGGTTCAAGAAGAGGCATACCCAAAGGGATATTCAAGAATACTCCCCCACCCCTAAAATATAATCCTTGGTACTTTTTTTCCCAGTCTGCATCCAGGGGCGTGCACAGGAGGGGGGGGGGGGGACATCTGCGCTGGCCCGGGATCGACTCGGAAGGGGGATTGAGATTTTTAAAATGATGGATGAAATACATGTATTGCCCCGTCTCTGGCAAGTTGAACTTCGCTGCCCGCCCGATTAAACGATTTCATTTGTTGAAATAGGGGTGAGGAAAACGGCTTAAAAACTTGTGGATTTAGTTTGCAATTTTATTGCCCATTGGCGAACAATATAATTCAGGCAAGAAGTAGCAAGCGGCACAGGATTTTCTCGCCAATAAAAGGGTTTGTGCCCAACTCTGCGCCTAACAATTCCTCTTTTTCCTGGTTACTCTCCCTTCAAAGAAATGGACTTGCTCAAGGCCATAGCTCAACTTCTCAGAGGTGGACAGTAGAGATGTAAGGTAAATATTGTGGAGGAGGCCCGTGAAAGTCATTTGTGACGGGCCTCAAAATTTTTGTGCACACCCCTGGCTGCATCAGCAGGTTCACGTATGCTGCAAATTTATGCAAATCAACATCATTGGTGCTTTTACTCGCAAATTTTAAATACATTCATAAGCTGCAATTAACTAAAAGCATAAGTGGAGGAATGCAGTAAATTGAATACAAATACTCGTAAATAAAGGATTAAATTAACACTTTTCTCCCCCATTCTACAGGGACGACGAGAGGCCACATCAGCCTAAGACGTAAAATAGGGACCCGGATCGAAATCGGAGTAGTATAAGTTTTGATAAATTTTCTGCTAGAAGGAGGCCTGGTGAACAAAAATGACAAGGGGCCGATTTGGCTCTCGGCAGGCCTGCCATTCTCTACCTTTTAGTATGAGAACGTAGGGTTTGTCCATTGTTACCCCCCCTCCTTGTGACCACACTGTCACAGTTTCGTGCTCCCCCTCCCCCTCAATACGTAGAAAGCCCCTAACTCGGACTTCTTGATTGTGATGGTTTAGACTCACGATATTTTCCTACTAGTTAATGATTTTTTTTTTAATTTTAATAATATTCATTTTATTTGGCGGGATTTTTTTTTTTTTAATTTTAATGACTCAAGCCAATTATTTGGCAGAGGTGTTTTTCATTTCCATGAGACTTTTAGTCTCGTGGAAGGGCTTGCTTTGATTTTAAATTACGACATTAAACTTTAAAATTCGACAACACTGATTTTGGCAAGAGACAAAATGTTTTAAACTGTTTGGTTTGACTAATTTGGCAAAAAAAATTTTGAAAACAAGCCAAGTAGTCCACGTTATGATAATTCCTCCCATTGATATGTATAATTTATTCATTTATTTATTAATTTCAGTAGCCTTAATTCTCAAATTAAACTAATGGTATTAGTAATGGAATACTCCTTTAGTAGTTCAAAATTGAGTGTAAAGGTTTAGCTATTTAAAAGTGAAACAGATAGTACTACTAGCAATAGCATACTTCTTTAGTAGTTCAAAAGTTAAGTATAAGTTTTAGCTATTTAAAAGTTCAGTCATTGAAAACAGAATTTTAGAAAACAGAAGCAAAGACTAGGAAAAATCTGACCGCATTAGATTACTATAAAACAACAGAGGGTGAAGGTTTATCAAAATAAATTACTAACGCCAAAAACTTGATTACCGCGCCAAACTTCCAATTATAAAAATGTCTTCGAAATTTTCGATCACTGTGATTCTTGGCAAATTTTGTGGGGATATTTCGATAGTTGGGAATCTGGCGCGGTCATCTAATTTTTTGCGCATTTTTTGGCAATTTTGTCTTTAATTTTTTGATGCCAAAAACGAAAAAAAAAAAAAAAAATGCTCGTATTTCTGGCTTGATGCTATGGCGAAATTAAACGACGATTGGCAAAAATTTCACGATTGCACCAAGATCTCAACTATCGAAATGACCCATTTGACTAGGAAATCGTACAGAAAAAAGAATTAAAGAAATTGAGAAAGCTTACTTTTCCACATAACTGCTTATAATAAAATCATGTAGTTCATCAAAAATCTAACATTTCCAGCAAAATCAAATTGTAAATAAGTAAGCAGCGTTGCCACAAACTGAAATAATATTAAAAAAATAATTTTATGCTTTAAATTCTGTCTTAAATAGTGACTCTACTCAATACTAATAACTTCTACCACTGTAACAATGAATAACGAAGTCAGGTAGATTGAGGGAAGTACTGAAGTTCTTATACTGACCGCAAAAGGCGCTGATTTCCGGTAACATGCATGACAAAAACTCTGTTACTGTGTGAGATCGACTTTCATTAGAATAAAAATTCTTATAAAACTATTGAGATTTTCGAAACTTGAATTTTCGTCATATTTAGTTACATGTAAAAATATTTCGACAACTTTTGGTCGTCGGCAAATTTTTGGGCAATAGTAATTTTATTTCGGCAATATCTGAAAATGCGCACTATTATTTTACTTTTATTTATGCCAGATTGCTGAGCATGCGTTACTTGACACAACTCTGATGTTCGCGGAAGACCGTGCAATACCGGGTGGCGAAGCTAGTCAAAAATATAATTTGTGACACTTTTTGTTGGTCTTCGGATGAGGGAAGGGGGGGGGAGGCTTTGGTAGAAACGCTTGTATTTTTGCTTTTTCAATATTTTCTTTTCGATTGTTTATTTTTTTCCAGGAACTAGACTTCGATAAAAAAAAGCATTAATCTAAATTATTAAGAAAGAAATCGAAATAGTTTGAAATGTAGGAAAGAACTGACGATATAAAGAAACAGTGACAATGTGACAATAATTTTTATCCTGAAGATTTCTTGAATCTGAATCTCTGAATATGAATATAGTAATGACACAACGGTATAACATACGCGCATACCATGAAAAGTGTGAGTTTATAATAAGCAATAGCATTGTACAAAAACCCATTTATGACATAAAGCTGAACATTTATTTTTTGCGAAAAATTTAACAGCTAAAAATGTGAAGACACATTGTTTACTACGTTTATTTGCATTTATGATAAGCAATAGCAGGGGTAACCACCCCGCTAAGAGCAAGGGTGCACTCCCCCCTAAATGTCGCGAAGACCCTCGCTCCCGCACCAAATGCAAGAACCCCCAAAAAAAGTAAAAAATACCACTCAAAAGACCCCTCCTAAAAATTTCAATGGCGCAGTCTGCGCCATGACCCCCCCCCCTGCCCCTAGGTGGCCAACCCTGAGCAATAATGTTGTACAAAAACCCATTTATAGCATGAAGCTGCACATAATTTTTTTTGCGAAACATTAAAACAGCTAAAAAATATGAAGAGATACCACGAAACTGCAGTCCTCGGCTGGAAATGACTGAGCTGGCGGTGTATTTCACATATTGGTTTACTACTCCAGTTTTCATAATTTTTAGTGCTGCCATCTATTAGAAAGTACCTTCACTCATCAGTACTTTCCAGATTTGAGAAGAATGGCATTCGTGATTGGGTATTAGACTTTCGTAATTCCTCATAAAATATTATAACGGGAAATTTTTTATTCATAGTGTTTGAAATTACTGATTGAAATTAGCTTTTATAATTTCAACGCAGCAACTCCTGAATCCCAGATGTCCATCAAGTCATTCGATTCCAAATAGCTTATCAAACAAATACGATCCTTTATGTAAATTATTTCTAGAACACGGCTCAGATATCTATCAAGCATACCCATAAATTAAAGCATAATGGGCAAAATGCAGGGGGTGCCCATCCCCCTAAGATCAAAGGCGCACCTTCCTAAATATCGCAAAGACCCCCCCCCCCCAAACAAAGCAAGAGCCCCCTTAAAAAAGAGAAAAATACCCCTCAAAACAACCTCTCCAAAAATTTCAATGGCGCAGTCTGTGTCATGACCCTCCCCCCCCTAGTTGGGCACCCCCTGCAGAATGCGGTATTTTCTTTAGAGGGTTGAGGGTTTCTGCAAACTTTTCCGATTCGGCCCACCCCTTTGAAGTTTAAGACATAGCTAATAATGCCTGCACACAATCTTTTACTAATAATAAAGCTGAAAATCTGTCCGGAGGATGTCTGTGACGCACATAGCGCCTAGACCGTTCTGCCGATTTTCATGAAATTTGGTACAAAGTTAGTTTGTAGCATGGGGGTGTGCACCTCGAAGCGATTTTTCGAAAATTCGATGTGGTTCTTTTTCTATTCCAATTTTAAGAACAAAAAATATCATAAGATGGACAAGTAAATTACGAAATTATCATATCCTGGAGCCGTAACATGGGCACAAAACCAATTGGCGAGTAAATTCACCATACATTATTTGTAAATATACAGGCGAACAAAAGGCCTTTGAATTTTTCTATTACGGGCAAAGCCGTGCGGGTACCACTAGTACTTAATATTGGCAAAGGTTGTTCAGCCGAGATCTATCGAGTATTTAAATATCTTGCCGCTCAGTAGAATCTTTTTCCAAAACCTCAATTTGGGAGACAAGTCTTCTTTAAAAATGAAGGACACCTGTTTTAGCAGTTACAATTTCATTATTTTCAATAGATTTGAAGGTGAATCTTGGTGCATTTTCAGAATTTCACTTATAACAGAATGGATTTCACGTTGTAATAATCTGTCATATCTGTCTAACATTCGTTTCACCTGTCCCAAAATCGCGGTAGTAAAGGACAAAATAATGTCCTCTCAGAGGAAAGTCGTCAGCATTCTAGTAAATTTTCTTCAGAATTATTTTTATTAAAAGTCTCCTGCACTTATTTTGACCAGCGTATACCTCACTGAAAGCGTAGTTTTTTTTACAGTTCAGGGGAAACCCCCCCCCCCCCCTTCAAGTTCAATGGCGCAAATCCCCCCTCCCCCCACAATTTTTTTTTCTCTCTCTCAACCCTCTTTCCCTTTTTTATTTTTGAGCCCTTCCTTTTTTATTTTATTTATTATTTTTTATTTTTTTTAAAATGTTTTTATTTATTTTTTTAAAAATATTTTTTATTTATTTATTTATTTATTTTGAAATATTATTACTATTTTATCAGAAAAGTTCTGTGCTACGCCAATGACATAAACGCGCACACTCACAAACTAAATAAATAAATGAAATAAAATATAAGTAGACTAAAATAAAATAAAATAAAAAATTTAAATTGAAAAAAATCAATAAATAAATTTAAATAAATAAATAAAAAAAATTAAAAAATCCCCCCCCCCCCAATTTTGATGGCGCAACTCGCGCCATAATTCCCCCCCCCCTGTGGGCACCCTTGTTACAGTTCTTAAAGTGATGTTAATAAAATTAATGAGAAATTAGCGAATTTCATTCCGATACTTTTCTGCCTCATCTCTACACAAATCGTGGTTGCGAATTCCCCCCCCCACCCCCACCCCCTCCCTCGACCGCCTAACTGTCGGACCTTCCGGGACTTATGCCCTTTCTGCACCAAGCGAAACATGTGGCCCCTAAATAAAGAGCTTTGTTGTACAAGGATTGACTTCCCTTCCACACTAACCGCTTTCTCTACATACAAATATGGTGCATATCAAAAAGTGGGACTTATGCCTTTTCTGAAATAATTGATGCATTTGTGTTTGATCCAAGTTTGGTCGCCGCTTTCAGAGCCGTACCAAATTTTGAAGATTATCCTGCTAATTTATTCAATGTAAATTTCAAGATACCGCCCACATCCTCATATAAATAATAGCCGATGATCGAGTAACCCGCGTGCTTCAGCAATGAAACTCGTGCCACGGCGTGATAATTTGATAATATGTTTTGATAATGTTTAACATGCAGGGAAAGGTTTTATTCTGACAAGGCTGAACTCGCTCCGGGAGCTTAAGACAGTCATTTCAGGGGAATGAAAAATCAAAAAAGTGGTAGAAATTAACGCTATCCACTGGAGTTAGGGTTAAAATTTCAACTATCAAAATATCACCAAACAGTATTGTGCACTTTTATCAAGTTAAAGGTTTTTAGTGCATTCCTTAAGCTTAGAGAAGTGGCTTAGGGAATGCACTTAAAATCTTTCAGTCAACTCCAACGCTGTGGTATTTACGTCACCAAATGACCTAAATTTGCGTTAAAAAGACTCCAGTTTTAGGGAACACAAATCGGGATCAGTTCCTCAAGCTTTGACTACTATATTAAAACTGCGTTTTTAAAACTACAATTCCAAAACATTTTCGCGGGAGAACATCAGACGCCTCCCTCCCCCCTTTCCCTTGTGACTTAAGATAGCCTAAAATAGTCTTCCATTCCCTAAAACATTTGCCCTCCCCCCCCCCCCCCGCACTTATAAGCACCAGCCGCCGCCTCTGCTCCAGCGGTTTTTACAATTTTTTACACACTTTCTCAAATTTTTTTCTAAAGCGCAATTTTCTGGATTTCAAATTTTAGTTACGGTTTTCGGAAACGTTCATAAGTTTTACACATTTTCTCAATTTCTGAACGTATGAAAACTGAAACCTCCAGATAAGAATGCCAATTCATTCTCAGAAAAATTTACTCTATTTTTATTGTGTTCTTAAATGGTAAATCCACCGTTCGTCATATGTAACACCAGAAGTTTTCCTGCTCTTCTTGAAGAAATGCGAAGAAGTTGATTCAAACTTCAGGTGATGCTGTGAAAATATTCGTTTTGTGAACGGCAAAAGTTGGAAAACGCTTGCATTTAAAATCTTTGCGGGATTGGAAATCTTGCGGATTTTTACTTTCGAACCTGCGAGATTAATCGCGCTAAATAATAATACATCGTGCGGGATTCGGAATCGGGATTTCGATATTAGAAACCCTAATTTTGAGCCGGATAGTTGTTGTCGTTTTGATAACTAAAGTTGTTCAAGAATACACAACACACAAAAACGAAGAATTATTATCTTTCGCTAACTTTTGTGTATACTATATGTCATTGATGTAGCACAGAACTCTTTTAATAATAATAACAGTAATGATTAAAAGTAAGTAAATAAATAAATAAGTAAAAAATATATTTAAACATTTTATTAAAAAATAATAAAAAAGAGAAATAAAAAAACGAGCTGATGTGTGCATCACACGACTTCCTTTTACTCCAATTTAATGTCATTTTCTCATTATTGGCAGTTTTAATGTGATTCAATAGTTTACTTTCTAAATATCACCAACGATGGCTAAATTAAAACCAGATAATAAAAAAAAAATTTTGAAATCGCCAAATTTATCGCCAAGTTGGCGACAAAACTTGGCGACCAAAAAACTGGCGATATATCGCCAAGTGTCCACCAAATTATAACACCACTTGAGTTTACATCGAAATTAACAATCATTTCCTACAAAAAAGGGGCAAAAGACCCATTTTTGAGCATCCGAATGCAACCAAAAAGGAAGGTGCACAACTAAACCCCACTAGGAGTCTAAGTACCAAATTTCAACTTTCTAGGACATTCCGTTCTTGAGTTATGCGACGTACATACATACACACATACATACGTACATACAGACGTCACGAGAAAACTCGTTGTAATTAACTCGGGGATCGCCAAAATGGATATTTCGGGTGTCTGTACGTTCCTAGGCATATATCCACGTGTGGTCGGGTTGAAAAATAAACTCAACATTCATTCGGGGGTAAGCAAAATGGAAATTAATGTCGATTTTTGAGTAAAAATTTTTTCGCGAATACAATACTTTCTTTTTTGTAAAAGGAAGTAAAAAAGGTAAAGAGGGTTGAGATTTGGGGGGGGGGATATGCACCATTGAGTTTGGGGGGGGGGCACCCCTGTTAAATCAACATGAATTATGGTCCGTGAAATCATATCTCGCAGAAAGTTTTTTAATGTTTTTATCAAACGAATGAATCTATTTGATTTTTTTATCATCAGTTTTGAGGATATCACCAGAAGTTCCTTTCCGACAAGAAACTGATTAGTGAAAATAAAAATAGAAACTTATAAAAAGTACTTCTTCGTGCCGCATCCAATCGATCACTCTTATCTAGGCCAGTCTAGTATTCGCAACGGTTGCCATGGAAACCAGGTACTTAGTCAACAGAGCAAACTTTGCTAACTGATGAGTCAGAAAAAGTATTTAAATTATGAATGTAATTGAAGCGCTTGACGGGCTGTTTCACTGCGATTAGCATATAAAAAGCTTATAAACCCAAACAAAGTGGGGGAAAAAAAGGTTACATGGCGAAAAAAAGCTTTTAAATTGATAATATGAATAGAGAGAAGCTTCATAAATCTGGAATATTCGCAAAGTTTGAAAATTTGCAAAAGTTTCGAAAGTCCAAAATTCACAATGAGTTTGTTTCCTTCAGTCAAAAGTACAACTTTTAGCCACTGAAATTGATAGAATAAAAAAAAAAATAATAATAATAATAACATGGACCCAGAAATATACTTTAATTTTCCCAACAGTTATCCTTTAATTAATTTTTTAAATTGTCCGATTTTTCAAACAAGGCGTAGTCTTGATGACGTCACAAATGATGCTCTTTGACGCTTTCTATCGCGTTTCCACGTTATGACAATCAAGAAGCGAATTAAAATTGCGCTCTACGCTTGCTACCATATCGTTGCCAATACACGTGAGTAAAGATGCGAATGAAATATTTTGCACTGTGAATGGCAACACTGAATGGCATTTTATCATTTGTGATGTCATCAGAAGATGTAAACAATGAAAGCGCTCCGATTTAAGTAATTTTTTTCAAATATTAAACGTAAACAAATTTATTAAAAAATAGTCAGATCCTTTGTTTTTAAGCATGCTCTTTCAGTGAAAAATACTTTTATTTAAATTTTGGAAACGACCCCATTCTCGAACCAAACAAACACTTTTTCAGTCGATATTTCTCATATTTCTAGAACTGCGACTTTTTTTCAAGCTGAGTCAATTCGTGACTTTAATGTTACACAACACTATATATAATTTCGAAACCCTCTTCAGAACATAACAATTTAATTAAAAAAAAAAAAAAAAAACTCTTGTCTCGTAAGATGGGGTTTGAACTTGAGATTTATTAGAGATCTTGAAAGATAATTTTGAGAGCGATAGTTTTTTTAATCATTATAGCTCGTTATTTTTGAAAGACTTGTTTCAAATAAAACATAATGAAAATAGTTTTGTCTGGCACGTTATTTCGAATTTTTTCAAGGGGAGGGGGGCCCCCTCATTACATTTTCAACATTTTCAATGACATAACATTTTTAAAGACAGTGGGGGTGTTGGGGGGAGGGCAAAGAGTGTATATTCAATGCAAATTTTATCAGACATTACATTTTTGAAGACAGTAAGGGGGCAGTTCCCCCCCATGGGCGCCCACATGAAAAGTTGTAAGGGGGGGGGGGCTCAAATATTTTCCACGTGGGAACCGATTTCAGGACAGATTAGAGTCATTAAAATTTGACATTTTTAATAATTTATTCATTTCTGGATGGAGGAGAAAAGTTTTTACATTTTTGCAAAGAAAAAAAGTACTAAAAGCAAGGAAGTTCTAATTTCAAAGGGGGGGCACGAGCCCCCCTTGCCCCCCTATATGGGCGCCCTTGCCGCCCCCCCCCCATGACCGAGTGAGGGGAATGTTTACCAATGCCTCATTTATGATAGAACTAAGTTTTCAACTGTTTTTTAAACCGAGTAAATCATTTTTTCTGACAGCAAAAAGATTCGCAAAACAGCGCTCAAATATTCTTCAAAGAAAAAGAAAAAGGAGGACTCGAAAAAGTTTAAAAAGAGCGTTAAAAGTCCATTTAAATATCATCAGTAAAACCAAGAACAGGGAAACCGGTTCGGTCCAGTTCGAGGTTGACTAACTTTGTCGTGGGTGGGAGAAATGACCGAGTTCGTGTTCCATGGGGCGGATCTACGGAACATTGAAGGGCATTTTTTCCATTTCTTCATCCCCTCGTCTCCAGCTGATTCAGAACGATTTTTGTTTTGGTCTCCTTGCCACAAAATGACTTTCAGACGCCTACGCAAGACTAGACAACGAACAAGTGTCCTTTTAAATTTTTCATTTCTCCTGCTGTACCATCTGTGTCCTAAATGTTCTATTTTTGGTTGTTTAGAGTGGAAAACAGCCTAATTTTTATCAGCTGTGGTTCAGAAATTCGAGAATTTTTGAAAATGCACAAATGCATGTTTGTACCATTTATTTTCATGCAACAGAACTTAGAGCTCTATCTTCTATGGAATTTCACATTTGAATATAAATATTCGAAGTGTACCTCTCAAATCCTCGTACATTATATACAGTCAAGTGCCCATACTTGGGACAGTACCCTAGCTTGGGACCTTTTTTCAAGTTCAGTTTTTAGGGTTGGTACACCTGTCGGTATTCTGTCAGTAAGAGATTCATGTTTTTTCAGAATAAATGAATACTTATCTTTTGAGGCTATGGTGAGCAAAACTCTGATGTATCAGTTTTGTGATTAGTTTAATAATTTTGAATATTTCGAAAAAGTATTCGATTTTTAAGTTTGTAAACAACTTTGGTTACCTACGCTAATTGAGCAGCATTAGTTTAAATTCGTTTCACACTTCATCTCGGCTATGTACCTGTGCCTTTTTAGGGCAAATTCATGTCAACTTAACTCGTTCAATTTAACTAATTTATTCATAAATTGGAGAAACTGCAAAGATGGTCGAAACTTGGGACACTGTTCCAAATTAGAAGGCATAAAAAAGAATATTGAGGAAATAAAGTGTCTAACTCTATATTAAGAAAAAAGTATAGGTTCAAATTTTGTTTAAAATAATGACTATACTGATGATAGCCATTGTTATTACCATGACATGGACGAGCAAATTATCATAACGTAAACGAGCAAATTACCACAACTTGGACGAGGAAATTAACAAAACATAATGGCAAGAAATTCATCATCCATTACAGTAGAACCTCGATTATCCGAGCTAATTGAGACCGCTAGTGCCTCGGATGTCGGAAATCTCGGTAAACAGAGATTTTGCATAAAAACCTGTCAGGATCTCAGACTTTTTAAATGTATTAATTAAAATGCAATAGAATATATTTTTAAAAGATAAAAATGGACCACGTAAAAAGCAATGTTTTACAGTTAAAAAACTAAAATAGAATATAATTTGTAGTAAGTTAAAAAAAATATTTATTATTTATTAATTTTTTTACAATGTCGAGTTAAATGTTGAAAGATGCATTTAAAGAAACAAATTTCTAGAAAATATCTTCATTTAATATTAAACTAAAAGTTTTTTTTTTAATAGGCTTAGTTATCGGCTCGGTTAACAGAAACCTCGGTTAATCGAGGTTCTACTGTATTTGTAAATGTACAGGCGAATCAAATGACCTTTTGATTTTCTACTACGGGCAAAGCCGTGCGGATACCGCTAGTTTGCTGTAATAAAAGATAAGTCAGCTTAGTTACGAATGTGTTTTACTTATTACAAATAGTGGTTTTGGCCGAAGTTAGTCCTGATAAACGAGGTTGTATGCTGTAAAATCAGGGGTGCCCACCTAGGGGGGTCATGGCGCAGACTGCGCCATTGAAATTTTCAGGGTTTTTTGGGGGGGGAGCGGGGTCGTTGCGATATTTAGGGGGGTGCGTCCTTGCTCTTAGAGGGAGGGGCTTCCCTGGTAAAGTATCTAAATGCTCTTGATATTATTAAAATGAATTCCGAAAAAAGCAGAAAACTAAAGTTAATTAAGGGGTCAGAAAAAAATCTTAAAAGTACTGTCAAAAAGGAGTGCTCCCCCAGAGTAATGCTACCCCCCCCCCCTCACGAATATCAGGAGGAAAAAAAAGAGAAAAATATCCCCGACTTACCCCGCCCTTAAAAATTCCAATTGCTATAACTCCCCCTTCTCCCCCCCCCCTAGTTGGACATCTCTGCTGTCAACATTTACTTCTGGCATACGCGCCCAGAAACAAAATGTCCCACCCCGGGAACAGAAGTGACACAAAAGAAAAGTTTGAAAGAAGAAAAAATGTATTAAATATTTTCTTAAAAACATTTAGTGCTCATTCTTGCCACAAAACTCGCACGAAGTAATTGTAAATAACGGGTGCGTGCGGACGTATAAACGATAGAATTAATAGTGACACACATTAAACAGGGGTTAATACATTTAACATCAACTACGGGCAAGGGCGCACGCTCCCCCCCCCCCCCTAAAAATCGCGTAGACCCTCCAAAAACAAGAGTCACCCCATAAAAAACGAAAAATACTTCTCAACCCCCTTCCTAAAATTTCAATGACGCAGTCTGCGTCATGACCCCCCCCCCCTTTAGGTAGGCACCTGCATTAAATTTTCTCAACTTATAAGAAGAAGTTTCGAACCTAATTCTTAAATCCCCCCCCCCACGAGTCAGTGGGAGAAAAGCGGGTCGAAAAATCAAGTTTTTTTCTTTGGAAAAGTCTCTAAAATCAAACCATTAAATTTATTTTAATGAAACTTTTGATGCGTTTTATATAGTACGTTGGATTCATACAAATAAAGTATGAAGTAAAACATTTTAATTTTAATAGTTTGGTTTCTCTCAGTGACGCATTTAAAAGATCATGTCTCAATGGCCCTATTTTCTAAGAGTGGGCTAGTTCAGAAATTAGGGTATTTTTTAACAAAAATGCTTAAATATTGTTTTTGAAACAGAATACAATGAAATAAATATAGCATGATTACATTTAAAGGTCCGAATGAACAAAAAAAAAAAAAAAAACTTTTCTCACCTGTTATTTAATTAAAGAAGCAATTTGAACTTGCCCACAATACAGTTATCAGCGCCCCACCCCCTTTTTTTCCTCTCATTCAAAACTGCATTCAAAAAATCAAATTGTAAAAGAAATTGGCATTTTTTACAGTTAAAAGTATTTCCTGTAGTTATAAAAAAATAGAAGAATATTTGTTTTGCTAGTTTAATGCAAAATAATCTCTGAGAAACGTTAACTCAGAGATAAAAAGAATCAGCGTAATAAAAAATTTAGCTAAGCCTAATCGTAGCCCCCAATTTACTTACCTCAAAAAACGATTGGTAATTAATAGAATCTTCAAACTCATTTTTACCTTTCAAAAAAGAGATCTATTCTCTAAATAATTCATCTTCAGTCTGTACTCAAAATTACAGCATACGCCTTCTAAAAACGATTTTAGAAAGAAGTTTACTATCAACAGCATAAAATTACGTTCCATATGGATCGAATGTAAACAAACATTTTCTATCATTTAACTTGTTGCCAGTTTTAAAAGTAGAAATAAAAATACTTGCTACAATCTAAATTCTAAGGACAAAATGAGATATTAACTAAATATCTTAATTAAATAAGAGGGAAACGTGTGTGTTGCGTACCCCACTGTACCTCATGCCCCCCCCCCCCATCCCCCCGATCCTATTCAGACTACAAACACCAACCAGTAAACATAACATCAAATATGCTTTGCGCTTATTTTAGTATTAGAATATAAATCAGTTATACAAGTATACTTTTGAGTAAAACTTTGGTTCTCTCTAATGCTGTTTTTTGGGGGAGGGGGGGGGGGGTCAATCACGAATTGCATTTTTTTCACTTGATCAAAATTGATGTTGCTCTGATTTTTCAGACTGCCATGACGATGAGAATAAGCTATCTTGTTTGATTATTTATTAAGGCTGCGTTCGGAAACGATAAATCGGTTACACCGCGTGGTTAGTCCGGTGTGGTTATGACGTATTTGGAATTTCTCTAGGAATTCCGGTAGAACAGCTGTGTTTCCGAACGCTCGTGGTTAAACCGCGGTAGTTCTAGCTCAGCAGCAAACGACACTCCAATCAACGCGTAACTTTCATAATAGGCAAGTCACGTGCGTTACGATCAAAACATGAAACACGACCGGATTGGCCAACACAGACTTTGTGACGTTTGTGATCTCGCTAACCGCTTCCAGACAGCGGTGCCACAGGTTGCTACCAAGTCGACTGCCAGAAAACAACCGCAGTGTTTCCGAACGCGGTTAAGTGACGTCACCGGTTCCACCGCAAGCGTTTCCGAACACTTGCGGTTGCACCGAGGCGACCGATCCGCGTTTCCGAATGCACCCTAAGAGTACAAATGATGCGTTCATTCAAGGCTTAAATAAAGCAAATTTTTCTTTTAAAATGGGGACGGGCGGTCGGGCGTTCCTCAGGAAAAACATCGACACGAATAAACTTAAAAAGCAAAACTTCATCGAAAGACAAAATTAGAATATTTAGTTCGTATTAGAATATTTATGATTGACAAGAAATAAAAATGCATAACGTTACGCAGTAAATGATCTTTATGGTAAGTGTACTGGTGGATATTGGCCATAAAATCTTTATCTTTATTACCACAACCTGATCACCATTTCCTTTTTTATGGATATGCCTCGTACTACCCATTCTAGAAAATCACCAGTCAATACACTGTCGGGGAAAAATTTCTTGCCCATTTCTATTCCATTCCATTCGTAGAAACAAGAAACTCAACAAGTAAGGTCCTATCGCAACTCGTGATTGCGAAAAACGTAAACTTGAATTCAAGACGTAAAAATTCAAACGTTGAGTGCTCAATGAGTTTTTTTTTTTTTTAAATTTTTATTTGTTTCATTTCTATTGCATGGGTGCGATATGTAGGTCTCTGTTGCATAATAAACTGTAGTAGTATGGTTTCCTCACTAAATATCAGACATAAAGATGTCTGCCATTTTGCGTATGCGCACATTGCATGTATGTTAGTCTGGGATGCATGGAAAAGATGATTTTTAATCATTAAAAAAAAAAAAAATCCTATGCACTGCGAAAAATGAAGTTTTCAAAAATGAGTGCATTCATAAATTCAAATTTTCTTGAAACATTTTGTTTCAAATATGAGTACCCATGTTTTCAAATAGTGAGCTGAATTATTTCATACGCAAAAAAAATTATTTTATGCTCCATTGCCCCCCTCCCCCCGAAAGAAGTAGCACCAAAAATTAGTCAGCTGTAATTCACATGGGAGCACTACATATGTGTACTAATTTGTTTTTTTTTTTTTTTTTTTTTACTTTATGCAGTAGTTTTTAAGTTAGAGTGGTAAAAAAAAAAATTCACACGAATTTTCTAAAAATAGTCAACATGGGTCCAGTAGGGTCATGATACAAAAAACGTAGGTTTTTGAAGTTGGAATTAATGAAAAAAAAAATCTTTAATTTTTTTTTTAAAGTTACTTGATATTGTTCCTTTTAGGCACCTTTTTACTCTCACATAGTTAGTCATATTCTTTATTGGTTATTTTGTAACTTTCTTTTGTAGTTAAAATTTTGGATGTGAACGGAGGGTAACGGATAGTAAATATATATTTCAAATGTTATTTTTAAACTTTTCATTTAAATAAGCATTGCATCTTGTATGAGGAACACGATTTGAACTGATTAAAATGTACACATCTTTCTTAAAATGGATTTTTAAAGAAAGTTGTATGCTCCATTTCTAATTGTACATCCTCCATTACATCTATACTGTAACGGAGGATACAGAAACGGAGGATACAAATACTTATCTTTTGCTATGCACATTGGGTTAATTTAGGGTTAACGCAACATGCTATTTAGAATTTACTTTAAAAAAAAGTGATTCAATTTTAACTGTAAAATTTTTTTGTACACAAACAATTATTTCCTTTTTAACTCAAGAACGGAGGATACACAACATTAATTACCTACTTGACTTCAAAGAGAATAATGCTGAAATTATTTCACACTGAGTTCTTTAGCTTCACTATGAAGACCCAGAGTTGAAAAGGGCCAACTTGTGATTCTAAACCTCTGTAATGAGCTACCAGTACTGCCGTCTATAGGAAATTCTATTACTTAATTAAATCCTGAACGGAGGATACAAGAAATACTGTGACACTGATTCAAAAGATTATGAATGCTATATATTTTTTTATTTTACAACATAATTCTTTTAACCTATTGAAAAAAAAACATCAAATGATTTAAATTTCACTATTAAATATGTTATATTTTTTGTATTGAGTAAATAAATGAAAAAGTACATGGGAAGAAATGTGTTGAGACATGTAACGGAATACGGAATCATACAAGTATCCCTCCGTTCAGTGAAAAAAACATTTAAAACTTTTTATGACATCATTAATTTATATTGATCATTTTCAAAATTTGTTATACTTTTCTAAATCTCATAAAAAGTGCTTAAAAATAATTATTTTTGAAACTAACCACCCTGGTGAAATACACCGCCAGCTCAGTCATTTCCAGCCGAGGACTGCAATTTCGTGCTTATTAGCACTCATCAGCCCGGCATAGGAAAGTGACTGAGCTGGAAGTGGAAAACCTCTTATGGAAGCCAAGAGTGCGAAACAAACTGGTAGTTAATATAGAATTAGCAGACCAGACGAGTGACCGAAGCAATGGTTCGGTTCAACTCTAAGATTGATCGCGCGGCAAGGTGTATTCAGTGAATTACCGCCCATTAGCCAGGGCTAAAGCAGAAATACGTGAAATACACCGCCAGCTCAGTCATTTCCAGCCGAGGACTGCAGTTGGCGGTGTATTTCACGTATTTCTGCTTTAGCCCTGGCTAATGGGCGGTAATTCACTGAATAACCACCCTGGACCTAAAAAAGCGCGTTTTTTGTAGAATGACCCAATACACACCATCTCAAACGAGAAAATCAATCGAAACCCGAAACTTTTCTTAAGTCCAAAACTTTTTTCTACAAATTCTTTTTGTAATTTTTCCCTGGACAGGGCCGTAGCCAGACTTTTGTTTCGGAGGGGGTTTTACCGAACACATTCTTTGAAGCATTTATATGGTCTATCAAATTTGGTTTCATGTGTATTCTATTGATTTTTGTTACAATAGCTTCTCTAAATAGAAGGAGAGGATGTTCTTACAAAACGCCGTATTGTTACATAATAAATGAATTCCTCAATAACTACAATAAACTACCATAAACACAAAATGAGTTTTATTATTTTTAAGTGATATTAATTTCATTTCAAAAATAAAATCGAAATAATAATATTTACAACAATATTATTTTTAACACTAAAAATAAATCATGTGCGCATCACATGACTTCCTTTTACTCCACTTTAATGTCATTTCCCCATTATTGGCAATTTTAAATTAATTCAATTAATTCAATTTAACCCCATTAATTCAATTGTTTACTCTCTAAATATCACCAACAGTGGCCAAATTAAAACCAGATATTTTTTTTAAAAAAAAAGCCAAATTTGTCGCCAAGTTGGTGATAAAACTTGGCGACCAAAAGACTGGCAATATATCGCCAAGCGTCCGACAAATTATAACACAACTTGAGTATCCATCGAAATTAACAATGATTTCCTCCCAAAAAAGGGGTAAAAGACCCCTTTAGAAACACCCGAATGCAACCAAAAGGGGAGGTGCACAACTAGACCCCACTAGGAGTCTACGTACCAAAATTTCAACTTTTTAGGGCATACCGTTCTTGAGTTATGCGACATACATACGCACATCCGCACATACGGACGTCACGAGAAATGTCGTTGTAATTAACTCGGGGTATGTCAAAATGGATATTTCGAGTGGTTATACGTTCTTAGGCACTCATAAAACTCAACATTAATTCGGGGATGAGCAAAATGGAAATTAAGGCCGAATTTTGAGTGAAAATTTTTTCGCGAATACAATACTTCCTTTTTCGTAAAAGGAAGTAAAAATGAAATAAATGAATAATGGAAAGCATTTCTTTGGATGAAAAATTTCGGAAGGGGTTTGAACCCTGTAAACCACCACCTTGCGTATGGCCCTGCCCCTGGATACAGAAGGTAACAAAGGTAAATTGTCATCGGAGTTCGCCAACTGATAAGAGTAGTCAGTTTTGAACTGAAAATTGAAATTAGGAGATGAAATAATAGTATGTGACCCAAGCCCGTTTTTGCGGATTCTCGAGGGGGGGTAAATGGTGTATACAGAACACAAATTGTGGGAGAAAAACAACAAAAACCACGCCCACTTATATGTATAAACATCAGTTTTCCAAAACCAGAGGAGGGAGACGGGACAGCAGGGCCCGACTAACTAAAAGTGAGGCCCTAGGCCCATAAAAATGTGGAGATCCCCTGAAGGCTCTATAGCAGAATGTAGTGGTTGATTTACAGGTTTGGGGGCCGTCGGAATGCATTTTTGGGGGCGACTAGGTCTATCACAGAACTATGTAAATCATTTCTCATGTACATTTATGAACCACCTTCCGGGCCTCTCTTAATAGGGAAGTTTTCGATTTTTCAATTTTATTTTTATATGATAGAGTAACATGTATGAACATCATAGGTGAAAAAATTTTTGCGATACGATAAGTAGTTTTTTTTAAATTAATTTTTAAAATTCAAGCTCTTGTGACGTCAAATGGCATAGGAAGTGACGTCATCCCCTCTTCCGATAGGGGAGAAGCGAAGGTCACGCATTCGACTTCGAAGACGAAACGTAAAAGGCTTTCTCCTCGCGTTTCTGGAACATTAAACCTCTCATCCTCTCGAAAATATTCGAATATCTCATTGGTGTTACTTGAGGAAGATTATTTAGATTGTGCTTTAAGGGTGCTCTTCACTGAGAGTCTGAAAGCTTCGGATTCAATGCTAACCTACGGGGAAAGTTAAAGGTTATTTTACAATATTCCTTTGAAGTTTTCGGGTCAATTTTTTTTCTGAGTATTTTTCAAGCCTATGTCTGTGTATATTAGTTTTTACTTTTTTGATACGTCCATTCTTCAATTTTTTAAAATTCGAGAAAAAATGAATTTCTTCGAAAACGAGGTACTGTTGGACCTTTCGCTCTGTAAAAAAGCTGCAAATCGTGCTATCGAAATTTTAAGAACGCCCCAACACGCAAAATATTTCCAGCTCTCTTTTGAGACTAAGTTTGAAATGATGCGACCATTTCTAAAAAAATATCGGAGTTCCAACCATCTGAAATATTTTCGAAAAAGCTCAATTTCTCTACTAAGCCACGCCTTTCACTGGTCCCTCCTTTCTTGAGGGGAAAAACCGGGTGAGGTGTATAAGATTTACGATCATTAGCGCAAACGACCGTTTCCATTTACTACTCCCCTCTTTTCCGGAGGCATTTTTCAATGAAGGAATGAATGAGTGCTTTTGAAAGTGAATCCACATGCTTGGAAACATCTTCACGATTTGATTTGTGTTTAGAAAGGATATAGTTTTTAAAGAGTGCTTCTGAGATAATTCTTGTGAATTCTTGTGCTAAATGACCTCCTGAATCCAAATATGACCACCTTTTTCCATTCACACGTCCCGCTTTTTTGGAAATGTCGCCCGCAATTTTTTTCAGTTTTTGAGTTTCATAGCCATTATTTTTATTTGGAGGGGAAGTTATCGTTATATTATACATTAATACTTTTCTGAAGGGCTAGAGAGGTGCTACGTTTGTACGCAAGAACATATGAAGGAAATTGGTTAACTCATGGGGGGTATTACCACTTATTATATTTTTAAAATCATCAAAATCCATCCTTTTTTCTAGGGGTTTGTTTTACAATTTTTTCCCTTATTTTTTGGCATGAAACCAGAGTATAGGACTCACACCTATAAACCCTATATCCGAAAAAAAAAATTTCACGTTGTAAATTTAAAAAAAAGGAAGTATCGCATTTTGCGTAAAGTTGCATCGCAGACCTTCAGTGAAGAACCTTTTCGTGTTATTCAAATTCATTCACGGATATAATTAAGATTAAAATTATCTTAAGTATGCTTATAATATAGCATTAATGAATATTTCTATTTCTGGGGATGCACTACCCCCATTACTTTTCACAACATCAAGAAGGCATAAACAATGGAGCTGGTGCATCCAAAGAAAGATAAATATGTATATTAATGCTACTTTATAAGCAAATTTAAGGATGCTTTTCACTGAGAGTCTGAAAGCCTACGGATCCAATGTTAACCTGCGGAGAAAGTTGGATGAAGATTTTACAAATTCCTTTGAAGTTTTCATGTAAATTTTTTTCCGAGTATTTTTCAAGCCTCTATCTGTGTCGTGTACTTTTTCCTTTTTTGAAATATCCATTCTTTGATTGTTTAAAATTCGAGAAAAAATGAATTTCGTTGAAAGAGGTGGTAGGTACTGTTTGATACTTTGCTCCATAAAAAATCTGGCAAAATATTTCCAGCACTCTTTTGAGACTTTGTTCGAAATAAAGCGACCATTTCTAAAAAAAAAAAAAAAAAACCCGAGTCCAAAACCGTATTCTAGATACTTACTAGATATTTGGATTCTATTTTTGTCTATATTATACTATGTTACTACAAATGTAAACGCATAAAATGCTTTCCACAGCTCAACAAACATTTTTGAAAATAATTTCTCGAGCCAAACTCGTAAAAAATTCTTTACAAGGTATGTACACATTGATCATGTAATTCATAATACAGTGAAATCCAGTAACAATGAACTTCAAAATCGGGACTGAAAACTTATTTGGTTGAAACGGGTACTTCGTTATACTGATATACGTTGTAACAGGATTTCACTGAATTTTTCTTTTGAAGACTTTCTAAGGAGAAAAATGATACATACCTGCATTTCTTTAAAGCATGAATGAGTATAAAAAAAATTGTTTTAAAGCAGGGTTGGGTTCCCAGGGTCGTGACCCCAAATGGGGTCGTGTAGCGTTTCTTCTTCGGTCGAAACATTATTCCTACCACAGTATAGTTGGGGGTGGATCGAATCTAACATAGCAGTTTTGTAATGTAGGATCTAACGTAGCTTTCACAATGTTGCCAGGTTAGGTCCACACCTTGCGATACTTTACTGACATGTAGGCTACGTGATCACAGGTCCTTTACTTAGTCAAAAAAGGGTCGCAACGTGCAAAAGATTGGGAACCACTGGTTTAAATTTACAGATAATTAGAGAACTGATGGGGGAAGGGGGAGAACACTGACCATTTTGTTTTTAACTGGATGAATACACCATGTTCTAAGAATCTTTCGGTAGTCGTGTTACACTGAAATTTTCATAAGCTCAGACAAATAATTTGTCTGACGTCTAAAACATTTCCCCGAAACCTAAGGTTTTTCAATTTTAGCCGATCTTTATCAATATATATTTGTGTGTATGCACTGTGCAGTCGCGTCTGTTCATAGTGAAGTCTAAGGAACCGAATAACAATTTCGTATATAGCCTCAATTTCGCTATAAAAAGGTAAACAACAAGAAGGGAACTGAACCATAAATACGATATATACGGCTTGAATATTAGTACGAAAAACCAAATTTCTAGTTGAATTTTAATTCAAAGTGTCAAAGGACAAAGTTTTTTAATATCCTGGATAAAAAAACAAATACATAGCCACAAGTTTTCAATCAAGCAATGCATTTTCTACACTTATAATTTACATCTTTTACTTGTGCTTTTAAGACGTTGTTTTTGACTTTTATCTATTTCTTGCACAAAGCTCATGCTTTTTGAAGTGCATATTTTATTTACAATTTACACATTTAAAAATTGAAGCTATTTTGGAACACCCGATTTAAAATGGTGTTAAAGCTTCATTGAAACATTATCATTATTTAATATTATTCACAAATGGGGGAAAAAAATTAAAAAAAAAAAATAATAATACCAAACAGAAAAGAAAGAAACATTTAGCATCCAGCCCATAGCTTTCATTTGAATTTTGACGTCTTGAATTTAAATTATGTTTTTCACAATCACGAATTGTGGTAGAACCCTACTCGTTGGGTTTCTTATTTCTACAAATGGTTCCTATCAGAATTATATTTGTAAAAGTCATGATTTGAATACAAGACGTCTACATTCAAATGAATTCCAGGGGCTGGATGCTGGACGTTGTTGACTGAATGCTGTTTTTGTCTGAAAAGTATTGTGTAAAATCGAGAGGGTCGGGAATAAGTAAAATCGATGGCGGGGACATGAACTTCACCGCCCAGGAGGAGGGACATGCTCGCGAAGACACGTGGAACAGACGAGTTTGCATTAAAAGAATAGAAAATTAAAGTCGAAAGAACATCAACTACGGACAAGTGAAAACAATAACCAACTGTGGTCGCTCAAAAAAAGAATATATTTGGTCTTGGTCAAGCAATAAGGTATTCGAGGGCGAATGATTGGTATTAGTCTCACGCAACTTTGCGCACATCTCTCAACTTTTGTTGATTTTAAATGTTAACATTTATTGACATAGAAATTACACTATTTTAATGTAAAAACGTGCAAATTAAATTACACTTGTTTCGGGGTTATTAAGAACATCTTTATCAATAGAGATAGATACATGTGTTTCTGTCTTTTACATCATTCAAAAAGTTTTTATTGGGCCTGACAGATTTCTCTTCCACGTTCTGGAGTTATTTGAGTTACCCTAATTTTGCTAACAGTTTAAAATTTCTCCGGGAAGTCGAGAAGAGATCAAAAAAAAAAAAAAAAAGAAAAAAAAGAAAAATTAGAAAAATTAGAGCAATAAATGTTAGTACACTCAACAATTTATAAATTGTGCTTCATGAATACTTTTATACAAAAAGAGAAAAATTAAATTGAAATATTTTTAAAATTTAAAGGATAGTATACTAATGTGTGTGATTTGCAAATGTGGAATTATATTTTCAATTCTGATATTTTTTTCTGAATATAAATTACGTATGTAAGACATTGTTCACATTCTTACAAGCAAACAATTGACGTAAATAGGGAATATTCCACGTAATTGTTACGATTGTTTGATTGATTGCAATAGTTTGCATCAATGAAAGCTTGATTGAGTGCAGCTATCAAGTTTAGGACTTCGTTTGCACGAAGCTGTCAACATTGTGTGGTAATAAAGAGGTTTCATTTAATTTCGAAATGCGAGCATGAATGAATTTTCTGAAAATTATGCTTTTAGCCGTTGCTTTTCTCACCATAGTATCCGCAGAAAGGAAAGCATTTCTGATTATGTTTATTGTTATTATTACTATTTTGAATCGCAGAAAGCAATGCATAACTAATGTAACCAAAAATTGAAAACCATTAGGAAAAAAAAAAGACCTGAAAAGAAAAAAAAAATCAAAAGTTTTAAAAAGTTATTCTATTCCTCCTAACATTTTGCATTTGAATAAGTCGAAGTACATTGTTCCAAGTGTACTGCAAGTAAACTGCAGCTTGTATTTTTAATTTAAGTACATTATTGCAAGTAATTCCCTGTTGCTCGTGTAATTCCACCCACGAAATGTATTTTCAAATGTTCTCAAACATCATATAACTGCTGCTTCGAAAATACACTTCAATAAAAGACTTACCAACTACTTATTATTATAGCCTGTTGCACTTTTCGTCTAATGCGTAAAATATTATTATTATTATTATTATTATTATTATTATTATTATTATTATTTTGAAAAAGAATTTCAATTTTAAGAAGTATATTAATCATTTAGTCTTGTGTATGCTGCTCTAGTCACCATGCTGATTATCTATGTTTTTGCGGGATGATTTGTTTACTGATAGTAAACAAATGCAGCCCTGCGCATGATGAATCACCGGAAAAATATAAATAAATATCTAAAACAGTAATTGTTTAATTAACAAAAATGTCAGTTCAGCGTTGCATATCCTCCATCGAATTGCAGAAGTATTCCTTTTTCGACCATATATATATATACATATATACTAAAAATAGCGGGATCCCCCCCCCTTTGAAATGTAACCATATCCTAATATGAAATTGTTTTCTGATTACGACATTTCTGCCGTTCTCACAATAATTAAAAATAAAATCAGCATCGTTCCACCTCTTGACTGTAAATATCCGATAACCGATATGTAATCTTCCCTCCTCACCCCTCACCCTTTTTTTCCGGGACTACACCACAGGTTTACACTAAGCTTATACCTCTTGTTTTATATATATATATATATATATATATATATATAATCATATCCTAACGCAAAAAATTGCATTCTTTAATTAAACATCAGACAAGAAACTAATTAGCTTTATGAACGAAATAAGATTCGGACGTGGCAATTGAAAACATCGTTTAAAAAAAAAAATAAGACTATCGTTTTTCCTGTTCAATTTATGATAAATTTTCTTTTCATTCATAAATTTTTCATGAATATAAAATCTGGGAACGCATATCCAAAAAAAAAAAAAACTTTGTTTCAAAAATTACGGCAGACCCTTTGGTACTGACTTTATTTTCTGTTCTGTTCAACCTTCGCATCGGTACTGTTCAAGTGGGGTTTCGGCCGCCAGCTAATTTCCTTGATTGCTCTTCACGACGGGGGTCATTTAGGGGTTTCTTTCCCTCCAGAACAATGACAGCTGTGACAGGTCACGTGTTCCTGCCTTACATCGATTACCGTCCACTCCATTGGCTGTTGAAGTGTCAATCACTTGATTCAGGTTCACGCCCATCGTTCAAGGAAGAAAGTCATTTACACCCTAACTTCAAAGTTTTCCCTCACTGAAGAGCAGCCTTAACGAATCCGGCCTCCATAGTGTGTTCAAAAGGATTACTGAATTTCTAAAAAATAAAAATATCAGCGCGCTCAAAATGTCCCTAGCTAAAACAAGGGATCTTCAGCGGAAGGCTGCTCATTCACGCCCTGTGACGTTTCAGAAGCGCGCACTTTTGCGCGTGGATTTTTAAAAATTCATTAAAAATCAACCACGGTGTTTTAAAATTCGGCGATGGTGAATTTTTTAGTTTTGAGGGTCAATTAACAATATCCAATAGCCAAAATATGAACATTTAATAGGTTGCAACTTCCCTATTGTGACATGATAAATTCGCTACTGGCAGAATGAAGAAAAGTTCTCATTTAAAAGTTTTTTGAAAATTAAAAAACTCATTATTTTTATTCATTATTTAAAAAACGTGTGTATTTTTCGTATAGTTGTAATACTATGCATAATTATTTAAGTAATTGGGGGCCCCCAGGCCTAGTAGGCCTGTGCATTAATCAGGCCCTGCGAGACAGTGCTGTTTTAATGACCAAAATGACTCCGAAGTTCTCGAAAATTTTATTCGTAGTTCACGGCCTCATTAGCAATAGGGACAGCAGTGTAACGTACGTTTAAAACTCAGAAAACAGATTCAAAATCATGCAATGTTTTAAACTCCTGAATCAAAAGAAAAAAATCTTTTAAGAACATTAACACCTTGTTCTTCCAAGCTGATATCTTCCTTTTGTCTGCCCACATGCGTGTCTCCTCCATCTTGATTTAGCTCTTTGAGAGAACACGAACTCGTTGTCCTTTTTCCATTTATGAGATCTTGACCCAGATGTAAAGTGACTGATGAGGAGAACAAAAAAGAAAGAAAACTGCTACCATACCTTAAAAGGCAGCTGAAGAAATGAAAATGGTGTCTCTTGGAAACGGATCGAACTCGACGGAAAATCGATATCACTTATATGTTGGGAGTGGTAACTTCTTTGAAGTCGAGCAATGAAAAAAATATCTCTCAGCAAGTGATCTCAATTGAAACAGCCGGACATGAATCGAAAAATTCTGTTGATGCCAACCGGAGTAACTTGAAGAGTTCCTACTCGGATATACATTTTTCTAAATTTATGTTCAAATTAAAATTTTGTACACGTTATACTGTGCGTCTTAAGCAATAACATTAAGCTTTTTTAATTATAACTATACACTTTTTTAGTCTAACTTTTTTTTTTTGTAAACCTTTTTTACATAAAAGAGCACTTATTTCTCAAGAGGCTTTTTTGCAGATTGGTTTTATGTACCGTCCAAATAAATATCACAAAAATATAGCCGAAAAATACAGGGCAAGCATTGCTAGTAAAGTTGCGTGTATATATATATATATATATATATATATTTTAATGAAAACAGTAAGTGATACAATATTTTGAGGCTTTAAATCAATTTCTAACGCTTCGCCTAAAGTTTTGCAGCTCCGAAAATTCATTCAACGCCATGCCGTAGTCAATTTATCAAAATGAATGATGTTAATGGATTAAATTTTTGCACCGAAAGCAGGACGAGGGGGTCATTGTTTTAAGCTATTCAAATCTCAGGCTAACCTGGAAATAAGGAAAAACTACTACTTTAGTCGGGATGTGGGCACTTGGAACAGGTTACCGGAAGAGGCTCGGTTAAGTAAATTTCCTCAGCTGCTAGTTAGCGTCGAAAGTTAAAAACGTTTTCTGCGTTGAAAAGAGAGTTCCTTTTAAAATCAAAACACGGTGCAGAAAATATTCATTCAAATATGTGTTTTAATAATGTTGATTTTATAACTTACTCAATTGATTTATCGAAATTTTTTTGAGAAAAGAAATCCTCAACGGCACTTTTTTGGGATTAACTTTAAATGTTATTGGGAACAAAATTTGTATTATCCATGCTCAGCTGGAATACAGAAAACTATTGTAGTGCCAGTCACTTTGGCCGTTTTTAAATTATGATATTTTGCAATCTTCATGAGTTCCAAAAATAGCTAATAGAGGCTAGTGCGATAAACACTGCGGCATTTATAAGCTGATTTTGGAATATAGTAGTGCCAAAGAGTTTCCAAAAACTGACAAAAATAGATTCAACGTATCAGTATCTTTGTCAGTAAACTTTTAGCCTCTTTTAATGCAATTCTACGTTCTTTGTTACGTAAACCTTCGGACTTGTTAAAATTGGTCTTATAAGAACTGAGTTTCATGACCAATTGATAGCAAATTGAACCGTAAATTCTACGTTTTCAGGAAGTTGAAATCCGTTAACAATTTCTTTGAAAGCTAAGCACATCTGCAGCGTCCCTTAGAAATGAAATGCATAAACCATACTATAGTTGGAGCAAACCTAACCTGGTATGATTGGGAAGGCTACGCAGATCCTAATCACAGTATTATGACGCTGCCAGGTTAGGTTTGCCCCAATTATAAGTAATGCTGTTTCAAAAGGAATTTGAAAAGGAAATTTGGCTTCTGTAAACACAATTATTGCATTTCTTTCGTGTAAGACGTGACTGAAAATCAATGCACAAGAATCAAAATAAGAAACATGATTGCTATTTGTGCGTTTAACATTTATTTTTATTAATTACCACTGTAAAAGGAAAACTTTATATTGACACTTGAATCGATTATTTCGGAAAGGGCACAAGTCCAACTAATACAACTTTTCCGGAATCAATAAAAAGTGATTATTTCATTCAGAAATAAACTAAATTCTACGAAAATTTTTGTGACTAATCTAGCCACAAGTAGGATCATTCCCTCACTTTAAATTACGGTTCATTTCGTCACTGAAATTAATGATTTTTTTTTTTTTTTTCAATTTGGACTTTTGCCCTTTCTGCAATAAATATCCTGAAAGACTAATTTACAATGATGAAAAATGTAAATCAAGTGAAACAGATTTGTTTCAAACTGATTTATGACAATTAAAAGTAATGTTACAAAGTGACAAAAATAATTACTGAAGTCCGTATTCATAAATTCATTGTCTTAAGAAAATACATGGTGTATTTTCCACTTTCTCTCGTCTTGTTTTAGTGAAATAATAAAGTCTGGTGTAAAAAGCAATCTTGTTACATTTCTTCAGTGTTATTTCTAGAAAAAATCTCCTGCAGTGTTGTTCTTAATTTTGACCAGCGTACATCTCACTGAAAGCGTACAGTTTTTTCGCAGTTCTTAGAGTGATGTTAATAAAACCCCTGAGAAATTAGCGAATTTCATTCGGATTCCGTGATTTCGAATCCCTTCCCCCCAACCCCCCGAACTGACGAACCTACCATTGCCGAAATTATGTTAGATCAGAGGAAATATTTGTTTTTACTTCATTACGCCAAAAAATCCACTTCTTCTATGATCTTGCCATTGCGTCTTACAATTTCTTCCTTTGCGCTTAGTGCAGAAAGGGCATAACTTACGCCCTTTCTGCACTAAACGAAAAATGTGACCCCTAAATAAAGTGCTTTGTTGTACAAGAATTGACTTCTTTGCTACACTAGTCGATGCCTCTTCATACAAGCATGGGAAAACCACAGCTAATTCAATTTTGAAAAAAATGTGACTTATGCCCTTTCTGCAATAATCGATTCCCTTGTTCTTCCCTGAAAAACTACCTTCCGACTCCAAGTGTTGTTCATGATCATGAGTGTGTAATTTAAAGTCGGATGGTTATTTTCTTCTATTGCATTCAATGTATAGGGTCTGGTGGGGGAAAGTGGTCAATGGGGTAAAGTGGTCATACGTCAAATAAATGGCTATAGCTTGGAAATGAATGTTTGAATGAATGTGAAAATTTTATTTTAGAGTAAGGCAGTTAGAAACTACATTTTAAATACAATATTTTACAACTGGCAAAATTTTGTTCGGTAAAAAAAAATATTTTGCGTGAACATGAAAAATTTTAAAATCTAAACACCTATTTTGACATCCTTGGGAAATTTTGTTTGTTAGAATTAGGAACAGATTGACTGTACAGGAAGCTTTCTACATGTCTCAAGAACTCTTACTCATTAGCAGTTAGCTGAATCTATTTTAGATAATTTTTTAGAACAATTTAAGTAAGATGGGGTAAAGTGGTCATAATATTAGGCTTAACGAATATTGTTCTTCTAATGTCACTTAATCTTTAGGTATGAGGCAGATACAAATTAAATATTAATTTTACTTAATATGTATTGTTTTTACAGTAAACGGGGTTAAATATACGAGTATATGCGTATATATACGCATATATACTCGTGTAGACATGTACATAGACGTATTCACATAAATGCGCCAATAAATACGTATATGGGTATCTGCAAGTATTTTTTATCAATACAGCCATACATTCTACTATACACGTATATGCTCGCTTATACTCGTAAACACGTATATATAAGAACACTTATGTACTTAGGTAGACACGTCTATACGCATACGTACTCGAGTAGACACTTACATACAAGCACATGATATAAAAGTATACAGGGTGAACTTACATTCTTGAGCAAATTATTAAAAGGTGTTAGAGGAGAGGATAAGAAGTAGGAATCAATAAGGAACATGTGGTCACAAACACAATGCTGACGCGCTACATGCACGCAAAGTCAGAAATTGATGGATGCAAAAGGAGTCAAAAATATATATATATATATATATATATATATATATATATATATATATATATATATATATATATATATATATATATATATATATATATATATTTACACAAATACAATTTTACACAACATTTTAGGACTTAAGAAAGTTTTAAAGCGATTGATGAAATTTGCGGCCTTCAGCTGTAATACATGCGTCGCATTCACAGATCCCTCTCTGTTGCAATAACGAGACTTTTGAAAAACTTTCATCAGCCGCTGCGCCTTTGTTGCGATGCGTGTATTAGAGCTACTACAGACTGAAACTTTCAACAACTGCTCTAAATATTTCTTAAAAACTAAAATGTTAGATAAAATCACCTTTGTGCAACAATTTTGTGCCCTGCTTTGCATCCATCAGTTTCTGGCTTTGTGTGCATGTAGCGCGTCAGTGATTATAACTTCCTTATGATTCTTTGCTTCTTATCCTCCCCTCTCACACCCCTTTGATTTTTGTCCAAGAGGTTAGATTCACTCTGTAAGCCGACATGTATATAAGCGTATATTCTCGTGTATACATACATATACTGGTGTATACACGTACGGCTGTATATACGTCTATACAGCTACATAATCGTATTTACACGTATACATGCGCATATACTCGTGCTTCCATATTATATGTACGTGAGTAGACACGTACCCAAAGACGCACTGGATGTATCCACGAATTAACTCGTGTATACCGTATATGAATGTATGTACACTTACATATGCGTATATACGTCTACTATACACATATATACCCAAGTATGCACGTATTTTCTTGAGATACAAGTGCATACGCGCATATGATGTTCGTTTATACGCATATATACTCGTATATACACGTGACACGTACATATACGTGGCACGTATATACATGTGACACCTACGTACTCATGTAGACACGTATACACTCCTGTAGGTAATCACGTATACATGCTTATATACTCGTATATACACGTATATACTTGAGTAGGCATATCTAATTTATTATGTATCTACTCATATAGGAACGTGTTTACTCGTGTATAACACGACACGTATATATTCTTGTATACACGCATGTACTCGTGAATATACTTGTAACTATAAAAACAACTGAAATATACAAGTATTAGGGTTCTTTATAATGGTTTTGCATCTATTTTTAACTATGACCACTTTACCCCATGCTATGACCACTTTTCCCCACCCCATGGGGTAAAGTGGTCATAAAAACATAGGGAAAAGAAAGTTCTATAAAACTACTAAAATCAATGTTTTTCTTCCTGAAATTCAATGAACCGTGTTCTTTAATAATGCAATGTAAAATATCAACAAAAAAAGTTGAAGTTTTTAAAGAATTTGTTGCATTTATTTTCCACCTAAGTTGAAAACCTACGATTTTATGACCACTTTACCCCACCAGACCCTATACATTCCAAATTCCATCAAAATCGGTCCAGTAGTTCCCGAGAGAATTGACTAAATTTGAATATTCCCTTAATTTTGAACACGAAAATATTATGCAGTAAGCTAACGCCCTAAGCCAGAGCTAAAGGGCAGAAATACCTAAAGTACACCACCAGCTCAGTCATTCTACCCAGTAGCAGAATTTTCTTCTGTGACAGTCAACGACAAAAATAAAAAATCCAGAAATAGTCGGATAAAATCCGACATTACATGGATCGTTATATCTTAAATCGGCTCAGCAAAACACTTTTTAGGATTAAATCCCAGAAAATAAGGTACAAATCATAGTTTGATGAAATATTTTTTTCTTACTAATTTCAAGTTTTTTCTCCCCCAAATAGTCTGCCGACTTCCGCAAAATCGCGCTGTTTCTGCAACTGGGGTCATTAGATATTTATCTTTCAAAAGTGCTTTGCTTCGCTTCTACACAAAAAAAAAGTGGTTCATAACCTAGGAGCGCAAATATGTAAAAGATAAAATAATAAAAAGTCAGTGAATAGAGAAATTGAAAACGCATATGAAACCAATTTTTCAGAGTTTTTTTTTTTTTTCCAATGGGGCTGTGTAAGAGGCCAGATTGTTCAGAGTTCAGACAAGAAATCACAAGTTGAACGAGCTGATGTGTGCGTCACATGACTTCCTTTTACTCCAATTTAATGTCATTTCCCCCATTATTGGCAGTTTTAATGTGATTCAATAGTTTACTCTCTTAGTATCACCAACAGTGGCCAAAATGAAACCAAAAAAAAAAAAAAAAACGTAAAAAATTTGTCGCCAAGTTGGCGAAAAAACTTGGCTGCCAAAAGACTGGCGATATATCGCCAAGTGTCCGCCAAATTATAACACCACTTGAGTTTGCATCGAAATTAACAATGACTTCCCCCCAAAAAGGGGCAAAAGACCCCTTTAGAAACACCCGATTGCAACCAAAAGGGAAGGTGCACAACTAGACCCCACTAGGAGTCTGCGTACCAAATTTCAACTTTCTAGGACTCGTTTTTGAGTTATGTGACATATATCCGCACATACATACATACGGACGTCACGAGAAAACTCGTTGTAATCAACTCGGGGATCGTCAAAATGGATATTTCGGGTGTCTGTACGTTCCTAGGCACATATACACGTTTGGTCGGGTCGAAAAAAAGAACTCAACATTCATTCGGGGGTGAGCAAAATGGAAATTAAGACCGATTTTTGAGTGAAATTTTTTTCGCGAATACAATACTTCCTTTTTTGTAAAAGGAAGTAAAAAGGATACTTTTAGTCAGTGATTAGATACTATTACTTTATTACACATTTTAGCCCAAATGAAAATTAGGCATTTATATTTTCTATAATATCGATGTTCCCTAGCGCCAACTTGCAATTTTTTCAAGAAAGAACGGGGGGGGGGGGCGGTACGCATCAGTCAATCTCTAGAGGGGGAGTGATGAACTTTAAAAGGTTAGGAACTACTGCACTAAAAAAAGAGAAAACTAAAAGTGATACTGTTCAGACAACAAATACGCATTTAAAAATATGGATATATAGACCACTTTTACAATGAACGTCACATAGAAAAGTTTATGAATAAAAAACATATGAGTTTTTCAAAGTTTCAAACAGTGCGACCATAGAGTTATTGAAGTGAAATAAAAGAATGACACAAGTTGATAACAGCCTTTTTTTTATTATTTAGAAAAAATGGATTTACAGAGGAGTTGGAACAACTTTGAAATAAATCATCCTAGAGCAAAGAACAGAATGTTAATAAATCAAAAGTAAAAAAAATAACTTTAAATATTATAGACAGAGTTTGAACCAAGTGTAAAGGTCAAAATAAAAATTAATCTAACAAGTTAGTTTCCAATGCAAAATCTTCGCTTCCGCGAAAATTCATTAGAAATTAAACCAGTGCAATTTAAGGATACAGAACATGTGCTTATTAGAAAATAATGCGCATTCTTTTCTGAAAATTGCTCGACACAAACAATAAAAAAGTAATCGTTGGAATGTTCTTGGAATTAGAAAGTCTCTAGGTTAGGATTTAAGTTCTTTTTTTTTTGGGGGGGGGGGGATTTTAGGCTGTTTCTCCAACGGCTTGTTCTTCGTCTTCGAAGTCGCCTTCGTCGTCGGCTGTAGCCTCTTGGTACTGTTGGTATTCGGATACGAGGTCGTTCATGTTCGATTCTGCTTCTGTGAATTCCATTTCGTCCATGCCCTCTCCGGTGTACCAATGTAAGAAAGCCTTTCTTCGGAACATAGCTGAAACATGAGGCATAAATTAGTGGTTTCGAAAAAGATTTTGGAGAATGGTTTATAGTAAAGCAAAATGAAAACAAATTATTTTATTAAACAATTTATTAAATGAAAACAATCCCTCTCTTGAGGAACTCTACAGCAACAATTTTTCAACACTGAAGTTCAAAAAACGCATATTAAGAAGACCATCGGTGTTGTTAAAGGAGGGATAGGCCGCAGGGGTGAATTCAGGAGAGGGTCAAAGGTGACCCCCCGTGGCATGAATTTTATTATGATTATTACTGAACTTCAATTTTCAGACCCGAAAAGATTGTACATGAAATCAATGTTAACCTTTTTTTGCTTCGTTCCATCTGCAAGGTATTTCTTCCCAGCATGTCATATTTCAAACGATTAACTGAGTTCGGTTTCAGGACTATTACTCTTTTCAGATGTTTGTTCATTTTCTAAAGAAAAATATATTCAAACTTCACGACCACGTGCCCAGCTTGTTTACCTAAAGAAATATGACTTTTACTGAAAATTTGAGCAATATGATCCATGGCGCAGGTTGAAGGGAGGGGGGGGCGGGGTAATTTGAATGGATAAGAAATTTGATCTGATTTGGGGAGGTGGCTCCGTAGCATATGAGGAAGTATACCATACTCATTGGGGGGGGGGGGAGGGGGTAACCCTGCTTAGCTGATACTTTTTAATGTTGGAGGTATAACGCTGGCCATTGAAACGTGACCCCCTTCGCAAACATTTCTGGATCCTCCCCCTGGGAAGGTGGCTCCCTTCCCCAGAAATGTTTCGGATAGAAACACAATCGCAGTCCATCTCTGATCAGTGGTGTTCCTGTTGGGTATACTCCATATACGCCGTATACTCTCAAACCTTTTTAGACATTTTGCGTATACCCTCAAGCTTCAAAAATTTTCATATTAAGACACATTATGTATATGATCGCGTACACATATTGTGCTCAGCTGATTACTGGGAGTATACCCTCAGAACAATTGATGGGAACAACGCTGTCTCTGATGACATTGAGAAAAGCAAGAGTGTTGGAAATGCTTTCACAAAATTTAGAAATTGGAGAGAGAGAAAAAAAAAACGCAATTTCAGACGACTTTCGATGATATTAGGGAAAAGGAGAAGGGCTCCTGACTCAACTTCACAAATGGATCGGAATTGGAGACCGAAAAATTTGTGTTCAACAAGTGCAAACCAAGATATGCAGTAAAGAGCAAGTAAGAAAAACCAAATCTTTAAAAAACTCTTGAAACATTTCTAGGTCCGTCGTTGGCTAAAGGCTGCGTGTAGCCTTTAGCCAAGGAAGAAGCATATAGCCTTTAGCCTGCATGTAGGAATTGAAGACCAAAAAATTTGTGTTCAACATGTGCAAACCAGGATATGTAGTAAAGAGCAAGTATAATAAAAATTAAATCTCAATAAAAACTCTTTAAACATTTCTAGATCCGTTCTTGGCTAAAGGCTCCATGCAGAGCACGGATAATTAAACAGAAACAAACACGTCACCTACCCGTGAATTGTTCTGAGATCCTCTTGAAGAGCTCCTGGATGGCGGTACTGTTGCCGATGAAGGTGGCAGACATCTTGAGTCCTCTGGGTGGGATGTCGCAGACTGCCGTCTTGACGTTGTTGGGGATCCATTCGACGAAGTAGCTGCTGTTCTTGTTCTGCACGTTGAGCATCTGCTCGTCCACTTCCTTCATGCTCATGCGGCCTCGGAAAATGGTGGCCACGGTCAGGTACCTGCCGTGGCGGGGGTCGCAGGCCGCCATCATGTTCTTGGCGTCGAACATTTGTTGTGTCAGTTCGGGAACTGTTAGAGCGCGGTACTGTTGGCTGCCCCTGTACATAGGAAAAAAGATAGAATCAACAACAAAATTCAATTGCTCGGAAAGCTTTAGGATAACGACACCAGTAACAGACATGCTTAAGACATCGCTCTCAGGTAAACTCAATTTTTTGAGCCTTTTAATGTATTTAGATTTATTTAACTGTTTTTCTCTCATCCAACTACATCTCTTCTACTGTTTGGCTGCTTCTGGATCCTCTGAATGAGTTAATTCTATTTTTATTTGCTCAATTTCGAAAAAGGTCCCAACCCCCCAGTAACAGATACCGACAATTTTGATGATACCCAGTAAGAGATAGGATGAGAAAAGGATAAGTAATGGACAGAATTCCCTTTTTCTCTTCAAAATGTGCAAATGTTCTTTACTTTTAGATCTAAAACCTTATTCAATTCAAATGAACATGAAACACCGGCAGACCTCGTGTTGGCTGTTTATAGCCTTCCGCCACTGCATTGTAAATACCAAATGGCTCATAAAATTCACTCTGATAACACTAGATGGTTGCACCGTATTCATGCGTCGCAGCAACATTAGTTTTACCCGCCTAAAATTCTTATTATTTAAATCCAAACTTACGACTGTCTGTTACTGGACCCTTGTCCGTTACTGGTGCCGTTTTCCTATTGGTCTGCACGATCTGTCATGGACGCCCTGAAATGACTTTCTCTTTATTTCTGCTACATTGTAAAATCCTCTACTGTACAGATTTCTTTTTGATTTTAAAATGTTGCTTTTGTTGTATGTTCAATTGCTTATTGTAGTTGCTTTTTCTGTTCTTGGCTGCCTTTCACCTGGATTAATATCTTCCTGAATAAAGCCATATGTAACAAAAAAATTCAGTGCTATACAACCTCGTTTATCCAGACTAACTAGGACCAAAGGCAATGCGGATAAACGAAAATTCGGATAATCCGAGTAATAAGCAAAACAAATTTCTCAATAAGCAGACGTACTTTTTATTACATCAAAAAAATATGATTTGTAACAAAATTACATAATATCGTTTCGACCAAACGTGTAATCATTGATAGTTCATTTGCAGTAGTGTGGGACTGATGCTCCAAGTATGATATGATATTTGTCAGATTACTACGTGTGATATATTGCACAATCTATGTGGGAGTCGTACATTAAATCAAAATAAAAAAAAGGGAATTCTTTGCGTACTTATAGTTCAGTTATCCTAAGTAAAAATTATTTTTTATGTGATTGTAAAACTTTTTTTAAACGCTCCAAATGTGATTCGAATAAACCGGAGACCTAAAAAAGCCTTCAATACCCGACCTTCACGCATTGAGAAAAGGCAGGCCTAATCTGGATTGACGGACTAGAAAAAGACATAGTTTTGTGGAAAAAAAAAAAAAAAAAGCGAGAGAGATAGAACATTAACTGTAAGAAGCCTGGCCCGAAAAAGGCTTCTTAAGGAGGTCAAGACTTACCTTGGGATATAGAGTCACTAAGGATTTTATTATTCGTGACTTCGCGTGGTTATATTTTGGTGAAAGTAACCATGAGATCTTCCCCGTTTTAGAGACATCGCGAATTTCATTTTGGCAACCGTTTTGTAACCAAACCCGAAAGGAGTCCAATAAGTTGTCAACTTTTTTCGTTGGTCATTCAGATCAGGAAAAGGATTTACGATCACAAAATATTCAAAAGCAGTCTTTGCTGGAAAAAAGCGAGGGGGGGGGGGGAGGAGTCCCAATACACACAACGCCGTGCTTTAATTTGATTGATAACCGAGGATTAGGAGGTACGCAAAGTCAAAGATTTCTCGATAAGCGTTTGCGAGCTACCTAAAAAGCTAACTCAAATCAAAAGGTTTTTTCAGTAAGTTACACACATTAGCCAGGGCTAAGGCAGAAATACATGAAATACACCGCCAGCTCAGTCGTTCCAGCCGAGGACTGCAGTTTCGTGCTTATTAGCACTCATCAACCCGGCATAGCAAGCGAATAAGTTGGAGCTGGAAAACCTCTTAAGGAAGCAAAGAGTGCCAAACAAACTGGTAGCTAACACAAGAATTAGCACTGACCAGACGAGTGACCGAAGCAATGGTTCGGTTCAACTCGATGAAGATTGAAGGCAATGTAACTAACTGAAAATACCATGCCTTGCCTTCAATCTTCGAGTTGAACCGAACCATTGCTTCGGTCACTCGTCTGGTCAGTGCTAATCCCCAGATTAACTACCAGTTTGTATGGCACTCTTGGCTTCTTTAAGAGGTTTTCCACCTCCAGCTCAGTCACTTCCTATGCCGGGCTGATGAGTTCTAATAAGCACGAAACTACAGTCCTCGGCTGGAACGGCTGAGCTAGCGGTGTATTTCATGTCAAATCAAAGGGTTCATAAAAGCAACTGCTTACCTGGAGGTGAGAGGGGCGAATCCGGGCATGAAGAAGTGCAATCGTGGGAAAGGCACCATGTTGACTGCTAGTTTTCTGAGATCGGCGTTCAGTTGACCGGGGAACCTGAGGCAGGTGGTCACTCCAGACATGGTAACGGATACGAGGTGGTTGAGATCGCCATAGGTGGGGGTGGTCAGTTTGAGTGTGCGGAAGCAGATGTCGTATAGAGCCTCGTTGTCTATGCAGTACGTCTCGTCGGTATTTTCAACCAACTGATGCACTGAGAGGGTGGCGTTGTAGGGCTCGACAACGGTGTCTGATACCTGAAGAAGAAAAGAAGTCGTAATTGATTTCATGAGCTCCGTATTTTATCAACAAAAACTAAATTCACCATTCAAATTTCAGTGGATGGGAGTTTCTTTTCCATTGAAAAATTGAAGACTGAAATTGGAAAACGCGTTAAGTGCCAAAAAAAAAAAAAAAAATCGTCAAAATGAAGTATTGTTCATTGTTCACGAGAAGGCACTTCGCCCCACCTCCTCGAACGCAGAGTTCCATTTTACACGGGGGTGATCGGTAAGCAATCCACACGCTTCTAAATGAGACAGCCAGACAGCCTTAACTTTGGCGTGCATGTTAATGTGCAAAAAAGTCTTAGTGTCCTTTACATCACTTGCTTCACATGTCTGTTGTCATTTTAGTTGTTCTTACATTTTAAAAACTGCTGCTTTTACAACAAAATTCTATGATCCGAACATACCACCCGTGCGGTGGAGAGCGCAGTAAGTGCCATTGAAGGTTATTTATCTTGATTGGTCCAAGTCACTAGCGCAGCCAGAAATACCTTCGGGGGGGGGGGGTGATCAAAAATACCTTCTGGAGGAGGATTTTTTTTAAAAATCAAAAATACCTTCTGAAAGGGTTTTTTGATCAAAACAGCCCTTCATATGCATAAACTATTGTTTTAGAATTTGCATTTATGTTAAAACCAATACTTCTAAGGGGAGTTTCCACCCCCCCTCCCCCCTTTGCTGCACCACCTATCCCAAGTCCATAATGCAAAAAAAAAAAAAAAAATTGGAAAACGCAGTAAGTACCACAATCCGCCTGGAATCTTATTTTTAACGCCCTGTAAAAAAATTTATTTTGCACCTTACTGCGTTTTCCGTTTTCAGTCTTCAATTTCGAGTTGTTTTCAGGGGTACGTACTTTAGGAGATGGCATAACGCTGAATGTGTTCATGATTCTGTCTGGATATTCCTCTCTGATTTTGGAGATGAGAAGGGTTCCCATTCCGGAACCGGTTCCACCACCAAGGGAGTGTGCAAGCTGGAACCCCTGAAGACAGTCGCAGCTCTCGGCTTCTTTCCTGACTACGTCAAGGACTGTGTCGACGAGCTCGGCGCCTTCTGTGTAGTGTCCTTTGGCCCAGTTGTTTCCAGCTCCACTCTGGCCTGAAAATACGAAGGAATATGTGTCGTGTAAATATTGAATGACAGAAACAAAAGAGTGGCGGAATATTTAAATCTAGCCATGGCTCCACTAGATGGCGCTGACGCTTGCGGTCCTTGACAATTTATGACCTACCTGCGTTAAACATATGCAACTATGATCTGCTCTTGAAATTAAACGGACCTGTGCATCAACCAATCAATGACAAGTTTGAAAGTTGGTTTATTTTTGATCGGACATCGCCCATTTTGACCGCAAGAGGCGCTGAACGGAAACCTGGCATCCACCAATCAATGGCAACGTAATGGAAATCAGGGATTCCTGTAGCGCCCTCTTTATTGCCACGGGTTTCAGCGATTGTCACTGCCTATAAGCGTAAGCGAAATTTAGTGGAGCCATGATCTAGGATAAGATGTCGCCCAGGCTAGACTACTCAAGCACATTCAATATGAATCGAGGAGAAAATAGAAGTTGACATCAGATCTTGCAGAATTCGTTAATTTTTCAAAAATACCGTTTATTTGGAAAAGCTTGAAAAATAAGTTTTTGATTAAACTGAAATAGTAGGAACCGATGGGTTCAAGTCGTCCCACAAGCTAAGATTTGCATGGTAAGTGTCTTATCAACTGAAACATGTCTAAATTTTAATTGCTGTTTCTGTTTTTAATGTTTACTTATCTTCATGAAGAATAACAGATAAAACGAATAATTTTAAATATTCTGTATATTTAGGAAATGATTTAACCGAGAACTATCAATTGATAGATTTATATTAGTTTAAGAAGGGTTTTAAAATTTCATAAACTTTGAAGAAAAGGAATGAACTAAAGTGTTATCCGTCAGCTCAGTAATATGATTAATTAGCGAGCAATTCAGAAAAAAAAAGCAAAACGGTATTTGTACTCGTAAATTTTGTTAGATACTCACTGCCCTTTGCTTAAAGTTAAATAATAATACTATTTAAAAGTACCACTAATAATTGCGCATTCAGCGATTGTCACCTGCCCTGTGTTGCGAAATTGTTTCATTCTCGAAAATTTACTTCGAGATTTTATTGGTCAGTGTTTTAAATTCTTCTCCGAAAATAGTCACATTTCTAAATTGAACATACCGAAAATAAAATTGTCGGGCCTAAATAATTGTCCGAAAGGTCCTGACCGTACAGAATCCATTGTGCCAGGCTCCAAGTCCAGAAGAATGGCTCTAGGAACATATTTACCACCTGAAATAAAAAACGAAACGTCAGTTTTTCTTGAAAGTATAAATGACAATGTTGATTAATCATGGAATACGCTATGGAATAAAAAACTTTGTTTATTACTACATGATACCAAACAACGTCATAAGAAAAATATGTTAGGTTTGAGAATACAATAATATTCAGCGAAATAAAGTTTTGAGGAACCTGTACTGTACGTCACGTAGTAAGTTTCGAAAAAGATCTTAAAAGATTAATTTTAAAGAAAATGAGAGCCTCAAGGGCTCAAAAGAAACTAGACAATGATTGAGATGATCTTTTCTCAAGATCACAGAAATCCCCCAAGCCCTCTCTTTAAATTTCACTTATAACTCCCCCCCCCCCTCCATCGGAGGAAAAAAAAAGGTACCAAAACTAGATTCAGAACTAATCTGGGGGAAAATGACTTAAAAAAACTGCTGCAAAATTCAGCTATATAGCATATAATATTATCTAGAGTTATTTTGAGGCCCGAGTGCAACGTTTTATCCAAAGCACTAGATCCTATTCCATTCTCTTAACAATTACGTTTTTCGTGCGAGTAGATTTTCAGCATTTTTCATTTAAGCATAACTTTCGGAGCGCAAGTCAAAACTTGAAATTCGTGTAAAACTTTTTAAAATTTCAAGTTTCTCTTAAGCGATAATTTGACTGCGATCTCTGGTGGTCAGATCCACATATCTTCTAGTCCCGGATCTGTGTACCCGCAGACCTCCAGGGCCGCAGAGAGCCAAGGCGGGCCCCTAGTCAGTTCTGTCGCTGGGGCCCCCAGCCCGAAAAAAAAAGAAAGAAAAGAAAAAGAAAAGAAAAAAGAAAAAAATCAAAACTGCTTACTAAAAAATAATTAACTCTATAAAAATGCAACAGCAGTAAATACCACAAGAGTAAATTTTACTTTATCTTTAAGTTTCCGCTTATTCGGGGTCCCCCCCCTTTCTTTCTTTTTTTTTGCGTCAATGTCACTGTCCCCCCCCCCACACCCAAGGACCGGGCCCCTAGTTTCCCACTAGGCTAACATGGCCTCTCGTCGTGCCTGCAGACCTCGCATTGAGAGAGCGGGGGGAACAGCACTGAGGGGCCCATGGCTCAATTCAGTGTGTGGAAAGAAGCCTAGGCGATTTTTTGCAGGGGGGAAGGTTCAAAATTTTCAATAAAGGCCTGATCCCTTCTATTCGCGTTTTGTTATTTAAGAATGATTGCAATATTATTCGAAATTTCGAAGATTAAACTTTTTTATATTTTAGTTTCTTCTTAACTGCAGTGTTAGCAGAAGTTTTTAAAAAGAATTCTGTACAGGCTGAACATTTTTGGAGTCCTCTTTAGATGATTGACTACAATTTAAGATGTAATTTTGCCTAAATCATAATCCAAAATTCCTATCTCTGAGGTGCTATGGATAAAACATTAAGTTAAAATAGACATCTATTTCTAATTTTTTCTAAAATTAAAATTCAAGTACATTTAAAAAGCAATTTAAGAGCATTTTTCAGTTAAAATGATCAAAAAGAAAATTTAATACAGTCGAGTCCCGACTTACGCGTGGGATGTGTTCCAAGACCCTTCGCGTAAGTTGAAATTTCGCGTTGTGGAAAAGGGTATGGGTAAAAACTTTTATAAACATACCCATACGATTAAAGACACTTGTAAACACCACCTCAAACTGTTAAAAACCATTTCTTAACTATACATTACTGTTTCTTAAATAAAAAATTGAATTTTTATTTATTGTGTTTTTAAAAAAAAACGTTTTATTTAACATAAAAAACTGCTACGACTCACAAAATCAATGATCAATGGGAAAGGAAGACGTAAAATAAACCACTATGGTACGTACATTATGTAATAAGAAAAACAAATGTACTATAGTTGTTGAAACTTTCTCTTTTTCCTTCCATCTTCACAAACTTTAAATGAAACAACGCTCTTAGGTGTCATTATATTTCATCAACTTTCCCATATAGAATGAAAAAAATAAATGGAAAATGAGGAGCAGTTATTTATATAAGCGATGTTCAAACTAGTACGGTGTGGGAACTTCCGCTCTCAGTGATGCCAAAGGGATAAATGTCCATTCACGAAAAAACCGCGATCCCCTTCGGAAAATTTTCATGTTGCGGGTGAAGAATTCGCGTTAGGAATGAAATTCTTTACCGGGGGAAAAAATCGCGTTATAGCCATTTCGCGTAAGTCGGATCGCGTTGTAGCGGGAGTCGACTGTATGCTCCTTTTTGGATCACTTCGAGGGTATCCCCCCACTTCTCCAAGAAATAAAATAAAGGCATCATTATCATAAGCAGGTTAATCGAAGTATCCAGAAAAAATTATCTAAGATATATTCGAAGAAACGAGTGTTTACTTTCTACAAACATCACTAACGTATTGAAATTTGAAATTAGACCACTTGTAAAAAAATGCTGTATTTTCAGCGAAAAAGAAATACACACGCTATTACAATAAAACTAAAGTAGGTAACAGAAATGGGGGGGGGGAGTTAAAAACTTCTAGATACTGCCGTTTACCTGCCCAGAGCAGTGCATTGCTTCTGAATTTATAAAAAATGAATCAATTTTAGTCTTTCATTAAATTTCGCTTCCATGAAGCATAAGTTGAAAATTGAAATATTTCTTTATTCACAGAAATATAATCTTCACTTAAGTTTACACACACAAACGCGTTAATAACTATATGTGTGGTACAACAAAAATTATGGTGGAAAAGCGCGATTTGATAAAAATGAAATAAAATGGTAAGAGACAATTCCGACGACACTGAAACTACGCTACACATGAATGAAAATATCAATTAAAATCAAAGATGTCACATCCTTCCCAGCTTATTAAAACGATTAATTATCTGAACGAACGCACAATGACAGACAGATTCTAAACAATGAATTGAACCAATCGGATATCAATCTCAATTCTTTTAATCAAGTTGCAAGCTTGTCTCATAAGATCGAACTGTAATTAAAAGAAAAAGAGGACGAGTTCTATCAAGGGCTGTTTCCTTCCCATTGGAATTGAATGACAATTGTATAATCCGTTTTAGAATTAGTTTTGATCAAAATTTGAAATTGTCCACTTACATCCCTTTGCTTATCACGGCCTCATTTATAAACAAGGTTTGTAACAGAATAATTATGTACAATAGGAAGGTTCAAAAAAACTTTTTTTCAGCTAGAGTCCAGAACGCCCCCCCCCCTCCTTTTTTTTACACTTACTAATAGTATTAGGCTGTAAAAGTTTTAGCTTCTTAATCAACTTTAAATTTTTGGAGGCAAGGCGAGCCAACAATCCAACATTGTTTCAGTACAGATGGTTCCGTTATTTTTGGTTAAATGAGGGTGAAAAAACAGGTAAGCGACTGTCCTCCAGAAATGCAAATTTAAACATCTTAGGTGACTTTCAGGAAGAAAGTGAAATTTTGGAATCTCCTCCAGCGAGAGGCAGTTGCCCCCTCTGGTTACGATCCTGGTGCTTAGTAGGTTTTTTTTTTTTTTTTTTTGAGCAATCACGATTGCTTATGGCTTTCATTTGACTGTTTTTGGCGGCCTATCATTTTATTTTCCCACCGCCACCCTCCGCACCATCACCGTCGACCGGGTCCTCACGATGCTGCTCCTATAGCGAAAGCCGTCTCCAGGTTTCATCCATGTCTTACACACACGCGCATACATACACAACTACACACACACACGCACAAACACATACACACACATACACCTACACACACACACACATACACCTACACACACATACACCTACACTCACATACACAAATACATACACACACAAACACATACACACACGCATGCATACAAACACCTACACATACACACACACCACAACATACACACACCCACATACACACAACTACCCACACATTCATGCCTGCACACAGACACAAACGCATATGCCTACACACACATACACATACCCCCTGCACACAAACACACATATCCCCCACACACAAACACACACACGCCAACATGCACACACTCGTGATTGCGAAAAACATAATTTGAATTCAAGATGTCAAAATTCAAATTTTTTTTTTTTTTGAGATTTTCTTGGCTTAGTTTTCTTTTAAAATGCTTAAAAATAAATATATTATCGAATAAAAAATATGTTTTCAGTTCGCAAGCTTCCCGCGGGTCGGGAAAAATCTACTCGCGGGCCGGATTTGGCTCGCTGGCCGTAGGTTGGAGAGCCCTGGCGTACGTGAAACTACAAAATCAGCAATCGTATCAATTCCTATCGCATCATGGCAGCAAATGAATTCAAAAGAGAAAATTTTTCAGAGAGTCGATGAGCAGGAAACATACCTGTTGCTTCATTATAGTTAAACGTTTATTCTTTCTAGCTGGAGGTCTGAGTCTCCGTGATATGCGCCGGTGGGGTCAATGCCGTGTTCGTCGGATATGACTTCCCAAAACTGAAAAAAAAAAAAAAAAAAAAAAAAAAAAAAAAAAAAAATCACTTTTCAAATCTAAATATTTGATCGCTGTGAACAATTAGAAATTAATATTAGAGACAAGTCACTAGTCTTTTGAATCAGTCTTTCACTTTCCCTACTTTTGAGATAGGGAGTCCCACCCCCTAAGAGCAAAGTCGCCCCCCCCCCCAAATGTCGCAACCCCCCAAAATTACAAATGGCGTACCAGTCGAGTGTTTGAGTAAGATGATAATTTTTTAGTTCAACAAAAATTTAATCCTTGAAATAAAACGAAGAACATTTGAGAATGTAATAAATCTGTGTGTGTGAGGGGTGTGTCTATCTAAGGAGGAGGGGGGGGGATCATGACACAGGACTGCGCCATTGAAATTTTTAGGGGGGTTGTTTTGAGGGGTATTTTTTTCCTTTTTTGGAGGGGGTCTCTGCAATAATTAAGGTTGGGGTGCCCCCTTGCTCTTGGGCGGAACCCTGGCGTGTGTGTCTCATTTAATCTTACTATTTTTTATTTTTAATAGTTTTTGATGGAAAATGTGGTCTTATCAGAGGCGCCCCGAACAGTAATTTTCTACAATTCATTTCATTTAAATTGCACATTTGCAATGCTTTCTCCAAATTTGGCGAATTGTCGGACAAAGTTTTCTGAATAAGGAATTTTTCGGGAGGTCACAGTCACCTCCCACAGGGGGTACCTATGAGTCTAATAAGAGACTTGAAAAGAACATGAAACATAGAATACCACGTAAAACAGTGGCGTACCTAGCGTGGGTGACATCCGGGTCGGTAATTTGGTGACCCCTGGGGACCCCTTGTAGTGTAACCGCCCCCCAGACATTTTTCAAATTTGCAGTCTGCATTTTAGCTTTACATTTTTCAAAAATTTGCAATTCCATCTCTCAAACGCCAGAGGTAAACAGCAAAATTCGACACCATATAACTCCTATATGTTATCCACAACCCTACGGTCCATTCAAGGACGGATACAAGGGAGGGACGATGGGGGCGATCGTCCCCTCCTTGAGCCGAGAGCCAGGAAATTTCTTCCTGTATATTTTCAATACTGAAGTTTCAAAACCGTAATTTTATATAATATTCGATGGTGTTAGAAGAAAGGGAGCTCTTTCCAGGAATTCTTCCGGAATTGAAGTCTTTAAAACGCAATCGTAGCACATTTCTTATTACTCTGGGGATAGGGACAGGAACTTTCTATAGGAATATTTTCGAAATTGAAGTTCCGAAATCTCAATTTTAGACGATAGATGATATTAGGGATAGGGTTAAACGAGGGGTTCAATGCACTCCTTCGAAATTTTTTAGAAATTGAAGTCCTAAAGAGTAAAGAGTGAAAAACAATTGCCTCCTCCTTGAACATTTTCTGGATCCGCCCTTGGTTCCATTCCAAGTAATTGTACTTTCAATGCAAGACTCATCCTTGTGTAGAATGTTTCAGAAAAATCGTGATGATAATCTTGAGATATATAGAAGCAGAGCAACTCCCCTCCCCCTTCGTTTAAACTAATATATTCTTGTAAAAACATTAGTTGCATCAGATCTTCAATAATTTTTCAGAAAAGCTCAAATGAAGTTAATCTCTAAATTTTCTGAGCAAGTACAAGTTTTTTTGAAAAACAATGTCATTTGGCAAAAAAAAAGGGGGGGAGGAGATACTTAGTCTAATAAACAAAAAAACAAAATATATTTAACTTTCTTTGCTGATAATTTCATAATACTCACAAGTGTGAAAGTAGTTGAATAATCTAGATTCAAAAATAGTGCACCAAGAATTTTCTCATCACTGGTATTTTAACTCCCTCAACTACGGAGGCTAGCCGATTTTTTTTTTTTTTTTTTGTAAAATTTGGCTAGATGATTGGCTTTTAATATTACTAACTTAATAACTTCAACAATTGTGGAATATGGCATCAAAAATCGGGGTGGGTGGCCACGTAGACGTTCCCCTTTCATTTTCAAGTTCCATTTTTATGAAAAAAGATAAGAAAAACGAATTTATTGGAATTTTTAATTTTTACTTTCTTGAAATAAATCAATTTACCCTACAGAAGTGAGGGGGCAGTTGTCCTCTACCCCTCCCCGTACGAGCCGCTATGTCCCTCAACATTTAAAACTTGCACATTCTATTGCTTTTACCACAAAAAGTCTTCTAAGAAAAAAAAATCGAAATTAAAATTTTTTAAAAATCTCAACATTCATAGTTTAATTAGGACAAACCTTTTTATCATTCTTATGGCGCTATCAAAGGGTTAACAAAACGTCAAGTTAATGTGAATTCCAAGAGCTTAAATTGTGCGCAATCAAAATGGCGTTTGCTCTCCAGCGATTTCCAACTCTTATTTATTCTTCGAATTATAAAATGCTGGCAACCGAAGCAGCATTGAGGTGAGTGACCGTCTGGAGAAGAATGCTACAGCAGGAGAGCGTTTCAAAATTCGACGATCGTTCTGATAAGTTATTTTCGCAGGGAACAGAATACCTTTCTCCGCTACCTCTACCGGTTATTCAGGAACCAAAGTTGCCGCGCGTTTTCTAACGAATTTCAATTCAAAAAACAATTGAGGCACGGAATATGGCGTGACGGTCTGTTACAAAAATTTAAATCATTGTTTTCTGTAGCGGTGGGGGGGGGGGGGGGTGATTCTAGGAAATTTAGTGTTCGATCTGAAATAGAATGCCATGTAATAAAAAGTAATAAAGTTTAACAGTAAACGAGCTGATGTGTGCATCACATGACTTCCTTTTACTCCAATTTAATGTCATTTCCCCATTATTCGCTATTTTAATGTGATTCAATATTTATTCTCTAAATATCACCAACAATGGCCAAATTGAAACCAAAAAAAAAAAAACTCCGCCAAATTTGTCGCCAAGTTGGCGACAAAACTTGGCGACCAAAAGACTGGCGATATATCGCCAAGTGTCCGACAAATTATAACGCCACTTGAGTTTACATCGAAATTAACAATGATTTCCCCCCAAAAAGGTGCAAAAGACCCCCTTAGGAACATCCGAAAGCAACCAAAAGGGGAGGTGCACAACTAGACCCCACTACGAGTCTATGTACCAAATTTCAACTTTCTAGGACATACCATTTTTGAGTTATGCGAGATACATACGCACATACGCACATACGCACATACACACATACGCACATACATACAGACGTCACGAGAAAAGTCGTTGTAATTACCTCGGTGATGGTCAAAATGGATATTTCGCGTGTCTATACATTCTTAGGCACTTTTCCGCATGTGGTCGAATCGAAAAAAAAAACTCAACATTCATTTGGGGGGTGAGCAAAATGGAAATTAAGGGCGATTTTTGAGTGAAATTTTTTTCGCGAATACAATACTTCCTTTTTTGTAAAAGGAAGTAAAAAGGTTGTAAAATGAGTGGGATTTTTTTTCCCCCTTCAAACCTTTGTGTTTTAAAACAAAGTTTTTTTTTTTTCCCGAAGTTCAAAATGTGCAGCTAGTAGCGTAACTAGGGGTTGGCAGGACTGGCTCTCGCCAGAAGCGCAGCAGCTGGGGGGGGGGGGGGATTTTAACTGATTAAAAAAATATATAAGACACTTTTTTTTTATTATAGAATTTGAAAAATGCTTAAATTTTTTTTTTGAATAACCGCAAGAACAAGAGCTAAAGGGGATATATTTGGACGCAAAAGTTTTCCCCCTCTCTCAAAATGACAGACAGAAGAATGAAAAACAGATAAGACTTCCCTGGGCAGCACGAACTGTGCCCCACCCTACACCCAGTAGCGTACCAAGGCGTTGGCAGGAGTGGTTCTCGCCAGGGGTGCAGCAACCAGTGAGCGGTAATTCGACAGATTAAAAAAAAATGAATTTTTTTTTATTAAAAAAAATTGATTGTATAAGTAGAAAAATACTTTTATAAATAAAATTAAAAATAAAAATAAAATTCGCAAGAAAACGAGATAGAGGGGAAAAATTAAAAAATCCTTAATTCTCAAAAAAGGGGAGGGGGGATTTTTCCCGTGGCTTGAAATTCCATTCCGATACATTGAGTTAGCTAAAGTTTTGTTTTTTGCTGAGCACACAATTTGTTTTAAAAGCACAAAATTTTTATAACAGGGAGCGGTAGTGGAGGGCGTTCTTGTATTTGTTTGCTTTCCTAATTATAATAGAATTTTTTAAATGCTTTGATTTTTATTTGAAAAAAAAATTATTTTTCTTTCTTTCTTTCTTTTAGTAAATGTTAATGTTAAATGTTATGTTAATTATGCATTCTCCTATTGGTTTGAAACAAGTTCTATTAAAAGTTACAGCTGTTTCGAAAAAAAAAATAAATACATTGCTATATACTGAAAAAATGTTCATTCTCATTTGGTTCAAGAAAGCACATTATTTATATTATTTATTAACGAACTGCAAATACTATTGGTTTTATTGAATTTATGCAAAATGGTGGGGGGAGAACTAAAATTTTTGCGAAGGGGAAAATTCTCAATTCACCGAATGAAATCCCAAATTTACCGAATGATAAAATTCGAGCATGCACACACATACATACATTACATCTACTGCGAAGAAACATTGGGTATCACTGAAAACTATTCAGAAAAAGAAAATTAGAATATTTAAGTAGCAATACTGTCTCCTAATTTGTCAAATCAATTAGTCAATGTCCCCCCCCCCCCAAAAAAAAAATATTTTTGGAGGTCACGGTGACTTTCGGTGATTTCCCATCGAGGCGAACCTTGGGGGGGGGGGCAATTTCTTAAGTTCGTCAGACCCCGTAGGTACGCTAACTGTGTGCAGCAGCCATTTTGGGCTATTATAACTTTTATTTCCTTTACTTTTTGCACTGATACATTTTTTTGACGTGGTATTTCCTTTGTCTATGAAAATAGATTACGTTTTTCTAAATTTTTCATGCAGCCTTAACAAATGATTTTTAAGGGCATTGAAATATTGTTACAAATTCTGTAAATAGTAATTATTGTAGTAACGTAACCTGTAAATAGTTTCCCGTAATGAATATACAACCCCTATACATTCGGCTAAAGTATACGACCCCTATTTCTTTTTTGTTCATTGATAAAATTTGATAACGGTCTACTATTTTCCAGAAGCGTTTGGAATCTTGTGGAATATTTGAGAGATTTCTTTCGATGTTTATAAAAGCGTTCCGCGTGATAAAAAGTTAGTTTCGATTGAGAATTTGTACTGAGAGTGTATTAGCTCTGTTTATTGCGAGGCATTTCGCTGTGTTGTTTTCGTATTTGGAAGTAAATACGTGTGTAAACGTTGAGTTTACGGTGTTGTGTGATAATTGCTTAATTGCTGATGAATAATTTAGCAGTTGTTGACGATCTTTCCTGTACATAGTGTAAATAAATTTCCTGTATTTTTCATCAAAAACTGTGTCGTCCTTTCAAGAAAGTTTGAAGCCGCACCGGATCCGTTACAATATGTTCACTGAAAAACACAACTTATAAAAATAATTATTAAATAAAAACAAAAATCCCGACTGTGTAAAAACCAAAAACTCTAAAAAGGAAAATATATATATATAAGCCCAGTAGTTTAGAATGTTTGTGTTATTAAGTACTACTGAATAATTACACCCTTGAAATAGTTTTATAATCGATACACACATAATAAATCATAAATTTAATCACAATCATAAATTTAAAAGCATAATAGAAGGTTCAACAGTCGGGGCCCATTCCTTTTTTGACCAATCAAGAAGCACCGTAAAATTTGTATGGTCCCGATCCTTCTATGTTGATCCTTCTATTCTGCTTTTGAATTTCTGATTTCTTTTATTTGTGTATCATCGATTATAAAACTGTTTCAATGGTGTCGTTATTCAGTTGTACTTAATAACATTCCAAACTACTGGGCTTATATTTTTTTTCGTTTTCTTTTCTTATTTGTTTTTTTTTCGCAGTCGGGTGTTTTGTTTTTATTTGATAATTATTTCTCATTTTACACTTTTTAGTTAATTTTCATTGACTTTGTTATTATGATTATAAGACGGTAAATTTCGCAACCTTGTCATTTCATTGAGAAAGTTATATCGTGAGGATTATTAAGTAACTTGCGGTGGTTTAAACTACTGATTACCAAATTGTTTGGCACTCTTGGCTTCCTTAAGAGGTTTTCCATCTCCAGCTCAGTCACTTTCCTATGCCGGGCTGATGAGTGCTAATGAGCACGAAACTGCAGTCCTCGGCTGGAAATGACTGAGCTGGCGGTGTATTTCATGTATTTCTGCCTTAGCCCTGGCTAATGGGCGGTAACCTACTGAATATACCATACAATGCCTTGCCTTCAATGTTCGAGTCGAACCGAACCATTGTTTCGGTCACTCGTCTGGTCTGAGCTAATTCTATATTAGCTACCAGTTTGATTGGCACTCTTGGCTTCCTTAAGAGGTTTTTCCATCTCCAGCTCAGTCACTTTCCTATGCCGGGCTGATGAGTGCTAATAAGCACGAAACTGCAGTCCTCGGCTGGAAATGACTGAGCTGGCGGTGTATTTCATGTACTGATTATTAGTCCTTATAGGGACCTAACTCGGCTTAAAGCTACATATACTTGACCATTAGTAAAAATGCGCGAAGTCAAGTCAACCACAACTATATAAACAGCCGGTGTAACTCATGATGACGCAAGCTCAAAAACGTCCCCCCCCCCCCCGCCTATCAAATCTTTCTCGCAAAACTAAAAAAGCCCATCAAGAAAGTACTGTCTGACCACGGATTGTATGGAAAGACAAACATCCGTTTTACAGCCGGAAATGGACGAATCTATTATTTTTTAGCGATGCCAGCTTTTGCAGAAGCAGAATCTCATTCAAATGAGTGGAATATGCGCATCAAATTTTCACTTTTCCCCCTTATTCACATAGATTCGTCTTATCTGGACCTTTGAAAATTCCATGCAATGCGTGGTTGGACAGTACACGTCGCAAAACTAAGTCCCCTCAATACGAAACAAAAACAAATTAGTATACTTAGTAAACTAACCATTCAGGCAGCGAAAACGTTACCTGCTGTGTCTTACTACGTCACCACCCGCAAAATTCACAAAATATATTTTTTAATAGAAAGAAATTTTTAAGTAAGTTTATGATTCATATAAAGATGCATAAAAGTTGCTTAAAAATTGCCGAAGTTCAAAACTCCGGAACTAAAAAGCAAATATCTACACAAAAATATCACACCCGGAAAAATGGATTGAGCATACAAGCTTATTTCATGCACTGAAAATAGAAAATACGCCTCACAAACTCAGTCAAGCGTATTTTCATGCTTTATATTTGTAATAAAAGTAAAATGGAGGTAAAAAATGAAATTTCTAAACGATCACAATCTGTTGCTTTGCTTTATTAACACTTAACTTCAACACAATTTGTCCTGAGAATCTTCTTTTCAATGAAACAAAGTTAATTTAAACTTAAGAATGAAATTAATAATAAAAGGATACTATCACCCCCCCCCCCCCCCCCACTGTGCAAAGTTCATAAATATCAAAATCTTATCAATGAAAAGATATTGATTAAAACTGAACTGTTAAGAACTGATATTTTCTTATCATTAGTATATCAATTTTATTTTAAGTTCTTTTATTTCATTGTAGATTTATCTTACTGAAGAGTACATTTCAGCAAACATAATTATTAGTGCTATTAATGTTCCTCGCCCATAAGAAAAACTATTTTTAAATTAAAAAATACATTTACGTTTCCAGTGGCGTTGTAACGGGGGGAAGGAGGGAGGGGGTCCGCCCCAGGTGTCACCCATCTGGGGCTGACACAATAAGTGGAAATGCAAGTTTTTGAAAACCATGAAGCTAAAATGCATTTTTAAGACTAAAAATTTTTAAATGTTCGAGGGGTAAACCACCAGACCTCCCAAATTTATTTGTTTTATTGTACATTTGCCCACAAAGTTTTTTTGTAACTCAAATGTAGTTGCTTCTAAAAATCGTATGACTTTCATGTTTTCAAGTTCACATAACATTTATTTTTTTTCTTTTCTTTTGTGTTTGTAGGGGGGAGGGGGGGGGGGTGACACCACAAACTACTGCCCCGGATGCCACCCATGCCAGGTACGCCACTGATGTATCACAAATGATAAATCCAAATTTTAAAAATAAATCAATTTTCATATTATGCTTGCAGTTTTAAGTTGCCTAACAAAGCAAAAAATATTCTAGACTTTGAGGTCTTAAGAGTCCAAAATGCGCGTAATTATCCAGATTTCATAAGTAAACAAATTATTTTTAGCTTAAAATCAACAGCTGTTAATTTTGGACTCAAGAGTCCTCTCACTACCTATAAACTAAAAGTGACTTTTACATTCATCTGGATGAACAGTGAAGAGATGTTTCAAGGGGTTCTCTCCCAGTTTTTAAAACACTTACCATTTAAATTAAACTTTCAAAGAAAACAATGAAACTTTCAAAATTAAAATGCAACATTACAAAATCATTCACTTCAAAGAGAAACATAGAGTAAACCCTCATTAATCCGGATCCTGTTAAACCGAACTTCGCTTAATCCGGTAAGCCATTTAGATGTACTTATACTGCATCAATAAAAGCGCAATAACTTTTTTTTGGATCCCACATATTTCATTTTTGTGATGTATTTTTGAAATTTTCTCTTATGCAGTTTTATATTTTATTCTCTTGAGTTCAAAATACAAAACCTTCTGTGTGCATCAGTTTATGTACCTTGACTCAATTTATAAGTTATTTATTTAATCCGTACTTTCACAAATTTGGACGACCTGGATCTTCTATTAGTCCGAAACTGAATTTATGAGGTTGTACTTTACTTTATTAGATGTTTGTTTAAAACAGGGTTCGTGGTTTTTTTTTGAAAAAAAAAAAAAAAGTCTGATTTTTTTTCTTTTTATATTTAAAACGGATTTCCTTTTATTTTTTTTAAATCTTCAAAAATTTGTAGAAATAAATTACTCAACATTTATAAACATAATACATTTCATACAATAGATGAATTCATTCAGCTTACTTTTAAAATTAGGATAAATTCTCTAACTATTAAAAAAAAAATCAAGATTTATGAATACGTTACAATGTTTTGAAGAGATGTGATTTTGTTTAATGTGTTGCTTAAAGGTAAGGTTTTTATCATGTACGTTTTTAGTGTAGAATAATACGTTCAACAATTACTTTCTATTAACTATATTATTCATGGCGCTTAAGAAAAACTGCAAATCCGTTACACATACAGAATGAGAGATCTACGTAGTTTTGCCTGTTTTAAGTTAAGATTGTATAACACAGTGTGGTTAAATTTAGAGCAACACATTCTAAAAATGCAAAATTAATTTATAAAAATATAATCAACTGTATTAATTAATGATTTTGTTAAAAATATCACTTGATTCTAATCAATTTGTTTAAATCTATGATTTTTTTTTAAAAATCACTTGATTTAAATCATGATTTAAAGCAAGATGATTTAAATCAACGAGCCCTGGTTTAAAAATGATTCCAAAATGAGACAGATGATGATTCAAATTATTGATTATTAATGATTCAAGTTTTTAAAAAATCAGGAGAAGATTCAAAATTGACATTTACCTTGGCTCCAATCTGGTTGCCGCACTGACCGGCTTGAATATGAACGATTTCACGCATTTTTAATAAATTACAAAAATAATTGTTCGCTCAAGAACAGGAAGAGAAGCTCACTCGACGGTTGAACCTCGAAATCTGAGTTCACTCGCCAGCTGCGGATCTATCTACTCGGTTGGTGACGTCATGCTGCGGAGGCCGACGATTTGCTGCGGGATCACGTGGTACATCTGCCAAGTTCCACTTCGAAGGTTTTCGGAATTCCTTTTTTAGACGTTCTCTTGTTAGTCATGATGTTAATGCATTCGCATGTAGTTAAGGGTTACATTGTTGTTTGCAAGAAACAAAAAAAAAAAAAAAAATCTGCTCAAAGAACTAGACGAAAGAGAAACGAAAATTCAAGCTCTTTTTTTTCGGTTGTAATGTATTTTATTATGCTTTACGTTTTACAATGTTCGCAACTGTATAAAATTTGTTGCCACCATTTCATAAGCTGAATTTTGTACAAAATGTTAGGTAGGACGGAGGACAGTGGTTGGAGCAAACCTAACCTGGCAGCATTGTGAAGGTAATGCAGATCCTAATCACAGCATAACGATGCTGCCAGGTTAGGTTTGCCCCAACTATAGGCTGTTTGTTTGTGAGGAGGGATGGGGGAATGATTTTAATAGGGGTACTTATGGGGGGGGGGTGATGACATGGCACAGACTGCGCCAGGAAAATTTTTAAGGGTGTTGATTCAACAGTTTTTTTTATCTCATTTCTTGGAGGAGGCCTCGTCTTGGGGAAATTCCTTTAGAATTTGAGGTGGTATGACATTCCCTTGGAGGGAGGGGGGGGGGACATCCCAGCTCATAACACTCCTTTAACCTCAATAGCACGCCTCAAGTTAAAAAGGTTCTCGAAAGTTGATTCTGAGCTCTATCCTCCCCCCTCGAGGAATGGCAAAGTGAAAAAAAAAAAACTAAATATTGTAGGGAACCTCCGGGGGGGGGGGGGGATTTTCCCTATCATGTGTCCTTTATAATTTGCAATTTGCAAGTTAGGATTACAATCACTCATTAAGCTATGAATTAATTTTCAGAACGAAGCATAAAATCAAATTACTCATTTTAAGTGGAGTGGAAATTATTAGTACCAAACGCGCCATTTCAAAATTATCCCGGAGGGGGGGAGGCAAAGAACATGTACTCAATACATATCATATCGAAAAACAGCACGCAGCATGCCCACAAATATGTCAATGAAGTGAGCTCAAAGCTGGGGGGGGGGGGCAGGGGGGTCCACGTGTCTCCCGAGAAAAAAAAAGGAGTTGACGAAAAATTGAAAAGCCTTCTTTTCTATGAAGAAAAAGATAGTAGCATTAAGATGCTTATGCATGCTCAAGTATACTTGCAGCAGGGAGCAGGAACGGATCCAAATGGGGTCATGGGGGGAGGGGGCATGACCCTTCCTCTGCTAAGCAGGCCTAATTGCAGGTTACTGACTAGGCTAACTAGACCGTGGCCTAGAGCCCCTAAATAGGACTCAAATAAGGGTCCCTAATAGGGCTAATTTAGGGGCCTCTAAATGGCAAACATTGTTTCAGCCATTAGCTGAAACTGTAAGATTTGACTACTGGGGGCGCCCGAAAAAGTGCTTGGCCTAGGGCCTCCCGATATCTTAATCGGTCCCTGCTCCGAAGTACTATGGAATAGCCTAAAGCTGCACTTTTCGGGCCTTATACTTCGAAGAATTCAAAACGGACACCTAATTTATACCCTAAAATGAGAATAACCATACTTCCAAAAATGACCCCCTCCAAAATCAGGAGCTTTATCCGCCCTTGGCTCGTAGAAGCATTCATGATGAATGATGTTCATGAGTATGTGTAAGCAAGTAAGATGCACGTGTGCGCAACAGGGGTGCCCCCCCCCCCCAATTTCAAAAACACAAATACCCTCTCCCCCATTTTCCTCAACCCTGTTTTTCTTTTTTCTTTTTTAGCTTGCTTTTTTATTTTATTTATTTTTTTAATTTATTTTGAATAATAATAATTATTATTATTTTATTAAAAACTAGTGGTACCCCGCACGGCTTTGCCCATAACAGAAAAATTAAAAGGTCTTTTGGCTCACCTGTATATTTACAAATAATGTATGGTGAATTTTCTCGCCAATTGGCTTGTACCCATGTTACGGTTCCACGTTATGATAATTTCGTATCGCACCAATTGGCTTGTTCCCATGTTACGATTCCACGGTATGATAATTTCATAATTTACTCGTCCATCTTATGATAGTTTTGTTCTTAAAATTGGAATAGAAAAAGAACCACATCGAATTTTCAAAAAATCGCTTCGAGGTGCACACCCCCATGCTACATACTATGTGCCAAATTTCATGAAAATCGGCCGAACGGTTGAGGCGCTATACGCGTCACAGACATCCTACAGACATCCTACAGACATCCAGACATCCAGGCATCCTCCGGACAGAGAGACTTTCAGCTTTATTATTAGTAAAAAAGAAGTTCTGTGCTGTGCCAGAAATAAAAGATAAACAAAATAAAACAAAGAAGAGTTTGAATTAAAAATAAATCAATAAATAAACTTAAATAAATAAATTTAGAAAAATTAAAAAATCCCCCTCCCCGCACTCTTTTTTTTTTTTGATGACGCCAACTTACGCCATAACCCCCCCCCCCCTGTGGGCACCCCTGGTTCGCAGCTTGAGGAATGATTTTTTTTTTCAGAGACAACAAAACACACGCTTAAATTATCTCTCATTTTTGTGCTTTGAAAATTTAACTTCAATTGAAGAAGTACACACGTGTTAAAAGTAATGATATTTTGTTTTTACTAGTAGTTAAAATAAAATGTTTAGATATTTATTTCTGATAGATTGAAAATTAATATGCTTATTAACTATATTTTATTGTTTCCTTACTTTTTAGCCGAATATCTTGCTAATTGTAAGTTTAATCGCATAACCACACTCATCATCTTTATCTTTACTAATAATAAAGCTGAAAGTCTCTCTGTCTGGATGTCTCTTTGTCTGGATGTCAGGATCTCTGTGAGGCGCATAGCACCTAGACCGTTCAGCCGATTTTCACGAAATTTGGCACAAAGTTAGCTTGTAGCATGGGGGTGTGCACCTCGAAGCATTTTTTTCGAAAATTCGATTTTGTTCTTTTTCTATTCCAATTTTAAGAACATTTTCCCAAGCAGAATTATCATAAGATGGACGAGTAAATTACGAAATTATCATAACGTGGATCCGTAACATGGGCAAGCTAATTGGCGAGAAATTCACCATACATTATTTGTTTGTAAATATACAGGCGAACCAAAAGACCTTTTAATTTTCTACTACGGGCAAAGCCGTGCGGGTGCCACTAGTATTATATGTAGTGCAATGCAGAATTAACCGGACAAAATTCAAATTGGCTACCGAAACACTAATAAGTGGGAGAGGAAGTACGCGTAGTAATAAATCTGGCAGCGGGACCTACGAATTTATGTGGAAGCCTTAATCCCGACATCCCACCAGAATTTTAACGTTTTTAAAACCTGTCTAACGGTAACATTTGCCATTGCTCATCCTGAAAGAGGTTTTTCTGGTTATAACAGTATCGTTACTGAAGAAACATCATACCTTTTTTCCCTTGTGTATGCAAAGACAATTCGTCATTGATAAGAAAGTTCGTTCAGAGCTAAACCACCCTATTTTCCCGTATGTTTTTAGCAATTTTTAAATGTAGGCATGTAACCATCTCTTTCTCTCTCGATTATCCTTGGCTATTCTTTGTTCAAATTATATACAGTTGAACTCGGTTAATACGAAATGTCAAAAATCAGAATTTGTTCGTATTAGCCGTTATTCGTAACAACCGTGAATAAGTGATACTGTGAAAAAACGAAGAAATGCTTACCTATATTTAGAAAACATTACTACTAATTATTATATTCAGAAAATTAATCACTCATTTCTTATAAATGAATGTTTTTTCGAAAATCTTGAAAAATGAAAATGATAATCGACAATCGCGGAATAGGTTGTCCACAGGTAAACAAATGTTGGGGCTTTATTTTCCATATAAAATATTTAATATTTTCTTCTCTTTGCACAATGAGACTTCTACTACCTAACAAAATGATGAATAATTTCTGAAAAAGAAAATTACAGTATTCAACCAAGAACATTTTAAGTAAAGGGGTCAAAAATTTTTGCTCGTCTTAGCCGAGACTTTCAATTTAATTTACGTATTATACGTGAAATTTTCAATGTATTTAGATAGCAAACCAAACTTAACGAACAAAATGTTCGCTTTAGCCGTGATTTCGTATTAAACGTGATCGTGTTAAGAGAGTTCAACTGTACACTGTAAAAAAAATCCGGAAACGTTTCTGAGTATATCGTGCAGCTGTGGTTCATGAAAGTTTCAAAAAACGTTTCTGAGTATTTCGGAATCCTCTTTCTGTAATGTCCAGAAACGTGTCTGAGTATTTCGGAATCCTCTTTCTATAATTTTCAGAAACGTTTCTGAGTATTTCGGAATCCTCTTTCTGTAATGTCCAGAAATGTGTCTGAGTATTTCGGAATCCTCTTTCTGTAATTTTCAGAAACTTTTCTGAGTATTTCGGAATCCTCTTTCCGTAATTTCCAGAAATGTTTCTGAGTATTCTGTGCAGCTGTGGTTCATGAAAGTTTCGAAAACGTTTCGAGTATTTTGGAATTCTCTAAACAATTTTCAAAAACGTTTCCGAGAATTTCGGAATCCTTTTTCCGTGATTTTTTCTAAAATATAATTCTTTATTATAGTATTACATACCATATCAGTTTCAATTCTTTCATATCTAAGAGCAATAATACAAACAATTTTAGAATCATTCGTGGATTTTTTTTTTTTTTTTTTTTGAATTTCTAATGACAAATAGCATGGTTAACAGCATAACATATGCACAGTTAAAAATTATGAAATAATCTAGTAGTTTCATTCCTAATCACAAAATCGTCGGGGAATTGGAGGGGGGGGTACCTTCTGAAAAGTGGGGATTGTTTGTTAAACAATCTTAAACTTCAGTTTTTCTCTCAATATTTTCAAGACAAAACTATCAACATATTGTATTTTTAATGCAGAACTTAAAAACATATCTTGTATCAAACTTGATAGCTTTTATCTTCGGATAAAATTTGACAGGACTTACCTACCCTTTGTGTTCCGGAATTCGTTCACCTCAAGTCAATTTCTCTGGCGAACTAAGTGTACCGAAAAGTACCAACAGAGAAATTGATGAACTTAAATATGACACCAAGTCCCCCTGCTGGAACCATTCGGGTTGATTCTTCTGTTCTTGCCCTTTTCCAGCTCATCACAAATATAAATACTTATTCAAAATAGGTTACTGATATTATTTTTACAGTGTGCGCAAAATGCAATATATATTTTATTTATTAAAACATTGAACTCTATTACATGATTATTCCATTTCATATGTACGAGAATCCCCCCCCCCCACCATAAGAGTGATGGTGCACCCATAAAATGCTATGAAGCGCCCACCCCCCCTTGAAAAAGCAACATCATATACATTATAAATCAAAGTGTCATATACATTATAAATCAAACTATCGTATAAATTATAAGTCAAATACTTTAATATGGTGTAAAAATACAAAATTATTTTATTAAGTCTTTTTTTTTTTTTTTTTGCTTTTGGTAAAATTGAGGCTCGTAAAACGAAAAAAATGAAGACACTTTTAAATACATATATGTATCTATTTGTTAAATAAATTAATACACATTTAACTAATTTAAAGCGTTTCGCTAATGCAAATATTTAAAGAGATATCGTCATTTAGATAATACTGAAGCACTATGTTCCTAATTACAAGAGATAGTTTTTTTTTTACTTCATACAATCTACACTGTAAAAAAAATTCGGAAACGTTTCTGAGTATATCGTGCAGCTGCGGTTCATGAAATTTTCGAAAACGTTTCTGAGTATTTCGGAATTCTCTTTCTGTAATGTCCGGAAACGTGTCTGAGTATTTCGGAATCCTCTTTCTGTAATGTCCAGAAACGTGTCTGAGTATTTCGGAATCCTCTTTCCGTAATTTTCAGAAACGTTTCTGAGTATTTCGGAATCCTCTTTCCGTAATTTCCAGAAATGTTTCTGAGTATTCTGTGCAGCTGTGGTTCATGAAAGTTTCGAAAACGTTTCCGAGTATTTCGGAATTCTTCAAACAATTTTCAAAAACGTTTCCGAGAATTTCGGAATCCTTTTTCCGTGATTTTTTCTAAAATATAATTCTTTATTATAGTATTGCATACCATATCAGTTTCAATTCTTTCATATCTAAGAGCAATAATACAAGCAATTTTAGAATCATTCGTGGATTTTTTTTTTTTTTTTTTGAATTTCTAATGACAAATAGCATGGTTAACAGCATAACATATGCACACTTATAAATTTTTGAAAAATTATGAAATAATCTACTAGTTTCACTCCTAATCACAAAATCGTCGGGGAATTGGAGTGGGGGGTACCATCTGAAAAGTGGGGATTGTTTGTTAAACAATCTTAAACTTCAGTTTTTCTCTCAATCTTTTCAAGACAAAACTATCAACATATTGTATTTTTAATGCAGAACTTAAAAACATATCTTGTATCAACCTTGATAGCTTTTATCTTCGGATAAAATTTGACAGGACTTACCTACCCTTCGCATTCCGGAATTCGTTCACCTCAAATCAATTTCTCTGACGAACAAAGTGTCCGAAAAGTACCAACAGAGAAATTGATGAATTTAAATATGACACCAAGTCCCCCTGCTGGAACCATTCGGGTTGATTGTTCTGTTTTTGCCCTTTCCAGCTCATCACAAATATAAATACTTATTCAAAATAGGTTACTGACTTTATTTTTACAGTGTGCGCAAAATGCATTATATATTTTATTTATTAAAACATTGAACTCTATTACATGATTATTCCATTTCATATATACGAGAATACCCCCCCCCCCCCCACCATAAGAGTGATGGTGCACCCATAAAATGCTATGAAGCAACCCCCCTCGAAAAAGCAACATCATATACATTATAAATCAAAGTATCATATACATTATAAATCAAAGTATCATATACATTATAAATCAAAGTATCATATGAATTATAAGTCAAATACTTTAATATGGTGTAAAAATACAAAATTATTTTATTAAGTCTTTTTTTTTGCTTTTGGTAAAATTGAGGCTCGTAAAACGAAAAAAATGAAGACACTTTTAAATACATACATGTATTTATTTGTTAAATAAATTAATACACATTTAACTAATTTAAAGCGTTTCGCTAATGCAAATATTTAAAGAGATATCGTCATTTAGATAATACTGAAGCACTATGTTCCTAATTACAAGAGATAGTTTTTTTTTTTTTTTTACTTCATACAATCTAGCTACACTGTTTACAAGAGAATGAAAACATGCAACCTTAAAGACGAACTATCAAACCTGACAATTTGCATATTATAACATTTAATTCATAATGCTTGATACATAAATGTTCAGCCAAATATTAACTGAGATTGACACATAAAAACAAAGTACACAATAACACTTATTTAAATTTTTTTATATGAACTAAATCTCTTTAAAGTAATAGAGTTGCAAAGCGACTTACCTATTCGTCGGTGGTGGTCTTTTGCAGGCTTTGGTCACCAAAAAGGTGATTTTTATGACAGAATAAAATTCTGCCAACAAAAATTACCCATTTGGTAGAAAGAAGAAAAGTATCCAAGAAAAAAGTAAATTACCTACACAAGTTATGCGACGCAATGAATTTACATGGCGTCCTCTAGGCAGTTATTTGGTTTTTAATTTCAGTTTGTATTCCTTCCGCGAGCATGCGTCGAGAATTTGCACTTCGTACTTAAAAATAAGTGACATAGCTTCAAATTCAATCTCATGACGATACATAAGCAAGAAAATATAAGACTTTAAAATTATCTTCAGTGAATTCATGCGAGGAACAAAACTTCTACTAATCCCCTTGATGAGTGTTATTTCGCATGCATGAGTCAGCACTTGTTTTCATTGCGTGCTTTCGAAAGTTTCAGTTTAGATTTACTGCTGGACTATAAAATTGCCGTGTAATCTGCGCATGCGTCGACTCTTACTTTCTTGCTAAACGGGAAACGTTTCTGATTATAGCAGAAAACTGCGGAGGGCGTACGAATTTGTGTATTACGGAAAACTTTTTTGTATATTCAGAGAGTTTTCCGAGATTTTTTACAGTGTAGCTACACTCAGGCCCGTGTACAGGATTTCATAAAGGGAGGGGTTGAAACTTTTTCCCTTTGTAACTTACGTTGTCAAAGGAAAACTAACTACGCGTGTTGAATAGTTCGTTTTAGTTCGATAACTAGACTTTTTTTTTTATACGTTTTGCGTTTTTTTTTTTAATGAAATTATTTGTACAGTTGAACATTTTGTAAAAGCACACATATTTCTTTTATGCCACCTCACTTTCCTTCTTTTTTTTTTTGAGCAATCACGATTGCTTATTGTTCTCCCTTGACAGTCTTTGATGTTTAGTTCCTTTTTCAGCTTGGACCAGGGGCACCAGCACTACCGGCCTCTGCAGGCGCGGCTCCGAGCATTGCGCCCTGGAATCCGTTTCTCCTGGTCGTTGGCGTCCATGTCCTACACACACGCTCGCTCATACACACAAGCCTTTACACACATACACACACGCCTACGTGCATACACACAGGTCTACGCACACACACAAGCCAACACATGCACGCACGCACACCTACACATACCCCTGCACACACACAACTATACACACATAACCGCCCAGGAGGAGACCGCTCAGCTTGAGGGGACAGGAGCTGTTTCTAGAAACAATAGCCCCCAATGAGCAGGGCCCTGTTGCAACTCGTGATTGCGAAAAACATAATTTGAATTCAGAACTCAAATTAATTATCAATTTTTTTTTTCTTTTGTTTTTCCATCAAATAACATTGAACAGGAATTAAATGAAAATAAAAATTTTATTGAAAAAAATTGCTGTTTCGCATAAAAACATTTTTCTACTGTGTGAAACGACTAATTCATCCAACACTAAAGGAGTACCATAAAAAAACAGCAAGCAAAGTAACCATTTTCCCTGCCACAATTTTTTTTTTCTACGTCATTGTCTAATATTTTTTTTAAATAGTTTTCCCCTGCATGCTTACAGCATTGCTGGACTCTCCAACCATTCCATTTTTTCAAGCACTTAGAAGCGAAGGTGCTTGGGAATCCTACAATTGAGGAAAATGTTAATTGTTAAAGTTGGGGAAATATTAAAGAGGGTGAATACTGTATCCGAGTTTAACTCTAAAATTAATTAAAACCTAAAATACGTTTTGGAAAATCGTTTAATGATTCATTGATTTTTTTTTTCAATGGGAGGGGTTTAACCCCTAAAACCCTCCCCTTGGACACGGCTCTGGCTACACTGTTTACAAGAGAATGAAAACATGCAACCTTAAAGACGAACTATCAAACCTGACAATTTGCATATTATAACATTTAATTCATAATGCTTGATACATAAATGTTCAGCCAAATATTAACTGAGATTGACACATAAAAACAAAGTACACAATAACACTTATTTAAAGTTTTTTATAATCTTCAATTCATAAATTTTACAGAATAAAACTAGACACACTTGCACTTTAAATATGTGTTCTACGTAATGTAAAATATTTTCAAATTGCAATAGTTCACAACGAAAAAATGATACTGAGAAATAGTTTTTTTAACGAGATTTATATGAACTAAATCACTTTAAAGTAATAGAGTTGCAAAGCGACTTACCTATTCGTCGGTGGTGGTCTTTTGCAGGCTTTGGTCACCAAAAAGGTGATTTTTATGACAGAATAAAATTCTGCCTACAAAAATTACCCATTTGGTAGAAAGAAAAGTATCCAAGAAAAAAGTAAATTACCTACACAAGTTATGCAACGCAACGAATTTCATGGCGTCCTCTCGGCAGTTATTTGGTTTTTAATTTCAGTTTGTATTCCTTCCGCGAGCATACGTCGAGAAGTTGCACTTCGTACTTAAAAATAAGTGACCATAGCTTCAAATTCAATCTCATGACGATACATTAGCAAGAAAATATAAGACTTTAAAATTATCTTCAGTGAATTCATGCGAGGAACAAAACTTCTACTAATGGCCCTGATGAGTGTTACTTCGCACATGAGTCATTGCGTGCTTTCACGAGTTTCAGTTTGGATTTTCTGCTGGACTATAAAATTGAAGCGTGAGCTGCGCATGCGTCGACTCTTACTTTCTTGTTAAACGGGAAATGTATTTGATAAGAGCAGAAAACTGCTGAGGACGTACGAATCTGTGTATTACGGAAAGCTTTTTTGTATATTCAGAGAGTTTTCCGAGATTTTTTAGTGTATTGACCTTATTATATTGGCTGTTACAGAGAACTAGTTTTTTGGCATAACTTAAGTTCAGATGTAAAATGTCAATCCTTCTGTGGAAATAATTATGATAACAATAATAACGAACGTGAAAAGGACAATCGCACCCCATTGTTTTCATATTTGAAAATGCTTCTATCAATAATAAAATAAAAATCGAGTGTTGAACGCGAATTTTTAAAAAATAAAAGTAATAACTAATACTATCTACGTGAATAAAATGGTCACAAATGTTTAAGGAATTATTGCGGCATGACGCAAAGATAAAATTAAATTGATTTTTAAAGCACGAATAAAAAAATGTTTGACTTTTAAGCAGGCATACATTAGAACTGAAATCATTACCTTTGTTTAAAAAAATAAATAAATATGATTATTGAGGCATGAAAAATATTGCAGTTGTTTCAGTTTTACAATAAAGAAAAGCATTGTTGCTAATGCGACAGGAGCTCAAAAATCAATACGTTTTCTGCAGGGATTGCAATACCGGATCAAAAATTAAATACAGTAAAACCTGTAAAGTTGACCACCTTTGTAAGTTGACCACCTGTCTATGTTGACCGCTTTTGTCAGGAACGGAATTAGTCCTATCTTATATAATGAAGGAAAACCTCTGTAACTTGACCACCTCTCTATCTTGACCACCTGTCTATCTTGACCACTAATGAACACCAAGTTTGGATTGGAGTATTGTAAAAAACCCTTTGTAAGTTGACCACTTGGTTTATTTTTTAAAATTTTATTTAGCAACTTATTTTATTATTATTATTTTTTTTAAAGCTTTCCAAGAATATCTCTGATGCCAGACCAGCATTTTACCAACTAAGTGAAACAGCAGCATAACTAAACCTCCTTTTGAGTTTAAACACATGGGAAAACTACTAAGAACCCTTTTATTCCCCAAACTTGTTTTTCTTCTGTTGTTAAGCGAAAAAACTTTAATTTTTGATTAGCTATAAATTTTTAGGAACTATTAATATAAAATGAGTAACTTTTCATAAACAATAAGGCTTTCTTTTTTAGATCAATTTACTGAAATTTTAAATTTGCATGACACATTATATGTCATTCTGGGAAAATAATCTCTAAAAATATTTGAATAACATCTTAAATTATTGTTTCTAAGTAATGCTAAACAATGAAAGTGAGTTAAACAGAAAGAGTAGGTGTCAATTGCAAGATTTACAAAAGGTGTCATGGTGCAAGAATTCCAAAAAAAAAAAATCTTTACCCCCTTTATAAGTTGACCACCTGTCTAAGTTGACCACCAAAGTACTGCACCGCAAGTGGTCAACTTAAACAGGTTTCACTGTACTGATATTCGGTATTTTTAAAACGTAATACCAGAATTAATACCGGTGTTTGAAATTTCTCAGAAAATGCTTGAAAACATAGTGTTTCGTGAAACACTTTACAATTTTGTACAAAAATTGTATTATTTACGTTTACGAAAACGTATTGTGAACAAATATAAAATGAAGGAACAAATTTCCTTATAAAAAATCAATAATAGTAAAAAACGTAATGAATTTATTGAATTGTCTTAGCCTGGACCTCATTTTAGTACTCAACTTTCCTACGGTTGAAAGTGCTTTTTCTGAATTCACACAGGTCGGTGGTACTGTTAACAATGTGAGTTTCATCTCCTCTTTAAAAAAGTCCTTCATCTTCAAATAATTCGATCTCATCTCTTGCTTGTTATTTTTGAATAAATCATTTTTTGTGTGTGCGGTTCTTTTATATTGTATGTATTATTATTAGTATTATTTAAATTCATAGCTAGTTGTATTTTTTTTTCCGAGAGACAATACTTTTCCAATGTTAACATCATTTTCTCTTGAGCATGATAGGTTCGTCTTTGCTTTCTATTTAGCCTTTGGTTTCAACTTTACGATCCTTGGCTAAATTTGATCTTGTTAGTTTCTCTTATTCGTTTTTGCTTCTTTTTTTTTTTTCAAAATTATTTACAATTATTATAATTATGTAGATAACTGAAAGTATATTTCAACTGATTAAGTTTTACCTCCATGCAAAATTTCAAGGCACTATATTGTTTCTAAATACTATCTTTCAAGTAAAGAATTTTTTTTTAGAGGTATAGAACTTTAAGTCGGGAACATTGTTTGATCTGTGGGCCATTTTGATAGTTGTCACTTGTCACTGTGTTTAGTTTGGTTTGCCATTTCATCATGAATAGACAACAGGGCGGTGCAACATGCCACACAGCGCGCGTCACAATTGATTTATTGAAAGAAACTTTCCGTGAACGAATAATTTCGCTTAATGGACCCGTGAATCGGCCTGCGAGATCATGCGATTTAACTACGCTGGACTATTTTTTGTGGGGCTGTGTGAAGTCTCAGGCAGGGGCGGCATTTCAGCATTTCATTTGGGGGGTCGAGTTTTTTAAACTGTATTACCACAGTGCGGTACAAAACACACATTAGCTAACAGGAAGTGCTCATAAAATCGGTTTAATATGAATAAAAAATAGTGTTTAGAAACAATTAAAATTTTGATTCGTTTTCTAATAAGTTATCATACAAAACATCTCGATACTAAAGTTTTTATACCTTTTGGAAAAATTTTAATGCATGATTTTTGGAAAAATGGAAGAGCAGGGAATCGTGTTACTAATTTATCAGTGCCCAGTATCGAGCTGTTTTGCCAGTACAGCGATATAGAAAAGTTTTTTTTGTTGCTCATTGTACTTCGAAAATATAATTCTCTAACCTCCTGAGACATAAAAAAATCTTTCTCTACTAGGAGCTGATTGGAGTAGTTAAAAAATAATTGAAGTAACAAAGTTATATATGAAAACACTCTTTAAATATATTGCTCTTCAAAATCACCCTGGCAACTTCAAAAATTGTGAGGGGCTTAGTTTTTACTCATTGAATAATTTAGTCTCGTCGGCGCTCTCAGCTTCAATGAGATGTCATCTTCCTCCTGCTCTGTTATTCACTATTCCAGACTGAGGAGTCCATAACAAAGACGAAATTGCAGTCTCTTTGATGTAATAACGGTATTTCGGTAAATTGCTCGTAAATTTCTCGCCTCATGCTAAAAATGTTACTCATAATTGAAACAATTTATTTTTAGTTTTCAAAACCCAATCCAGATAATATATAGAGCCAACCATACAGAAAACTAATTATCATCAAATCTTGTGTTAATTTCATTCGAAACTGAATCTATTACTTCATACAAAATATTAAAAAATCAATGTTTGACTTCACATCATCATGTAGATTTTTTTTTTTTTTTTGCTCCTTTTTAAAATAGACTCGGAGGAAGAATTTTTTTGAAAAGTTTCACGATTGATTGAAATACAATAATAAATCTATGTAAAATCTATTTTCAGTTTCAATTGTAGATTGAACTATAGTAGTACGAACGCACAGATCAATTGTAGATTGAACTGTGGCTTGAATAGTACGAAAATTAAGGGATTGAAGATGTTTTGATAGAGTAAAGCATTTTTCAAAAACTTTCCTCAATGCAAACAAATTGAATAAAAATTCAAACGAAGACATACATGCTAAAGGGCATGAGCTTTTTCACCATTGAAAGAATCGTTTTGCAATAATTCTTCCAATCGTCAAATCACTGCTTTGAAGTTATAGAGAAATGTTTTTATGGTTTTAACTCCTGAAGATCATCTTGTGTCACTCCGAGATTGCATAATTATAGAGCCCCATAAAAGGCATTTGTTGATACAGTAAAACCTGTAAAGTTGACCACCCTTGTAAGTTGACCACCTGTCTATGTTGACCGCTTTTGTCAGGAACGGAATTAGCCCTATCTCATATAATGAAGGAAAACCTCTGTAACTTGACCACCTCTCGATCTTGACCACCTGTCTATCTTGACCACTAACGTATGCCAAATTTGGTCTGGAGTATTGTAAAAACCCCTTTGTAAGTTGACCACTTGGTTTATTTTTTTAAACTTTCTTCAGCATATTATTTTATATTATTATTTATTTATCTTACTAATATTATATATGCGAAAGTTTGTCTGTATGGATGTATGGATGGATGTATGGATGTTTGTTACTCTTTCACGCAAAAACTACTGAACGGATTTTGATGAAACTTTACAATAATATAGCTTATGCATCAGAATAACACATAGGGTAGTTTTTGTCCCGTTATGGGGGGCAAAACCCCCTTAGGGGGCAATAAAACACAATTTTTGTATAAATTCTCTAATATTGTCATGAAAAAATACTTGCACATATTTACATTATATGCCCATCGAAAGCTCTGATTTTTCTGCTGAAGATGGCACCTGTTCGAAATTTCTAAGTAGAATAAAAAACGAGTTATGAGCTTTTTAGATCCATGTTCGAAGGCTTTCCTCAACTCAATACAGTATTTAGTGTATCATCTCAACTCCCTGTCGATAGCGACAATTGTTGTATTGTTGATTTTCTTTGCTTTTCGTGATTGCTCAAGGCTTTTCTCAAGTCAAATCTTGAAGTAAGATTTTTGCACAAGATTGACAATTAATACATGATTTGGCTGATGATTTTCCATTTAAACGGAACTTTAATGTAGTTAATGGTTTTTATTATTATTTATGCTGATTGAACACTTACTCATTATCCAAACAACCAGCAGATCGCCAAAATTTTTGCAGAAAGATTTCCGTAGCTGATGCATTTGGCAGTTTTTTCAACGTTGCTGTTTTTGAAGCCGAAGACTACGTCATAATGTTTCTCAGCTTTCACCATGTAAACAAAATATGGCCAATCAAAGAATTTTCAAAAGACTTTTTTTACTGTGTTAAATAATCCAGCAACTAAATTAAGCAAATCCATAAACAGCACAAAAACTTCCATTAATTTTCCTTTTTGCACAATTTCAAACAATCACCAAATTTTATTACTTATTTTTGGTAACATTTCGGATGAAACTGTTTAGCGCCATTTTATAGTGACCAAAAATATCTCAGCATCTGGCGACGATATCTCTGTAACGAAAATTAATATCATATCGTTTTACAAAGTAAGGAAAGAATGGGGGAGCATCATCGAAGGTACTCCGAAACGACTTTCGCAAATTCGGTAAAATCGCACCAAGAGCCACAATGATTAAAATTTCCCGAAATAACTAAAGCAAGTATAAGGGGATTACGAGCGCAGCTACTTTTTTTTAATCACTTCGTACTTCATTAGCCATACAGAGAAGGTTTTAGACTCCATGTTAAAAAAAAGTATCAACAGATTAATCTTTTTAAACATGAGAAGATTAATTTCATGTTTTTTAAATTTGTATATGCTTAAATGTAGTGCTTTCGTTTCTAAATCAATACTACTTTGTTCTTTATACTTATTGCTATTTTAGTTTTATGGGTAAGGAAGAAACTCGATTTTTAATCACGTCAAAAAGATGTGTTTTAAATTCTTTCACTTAAAACAGAAAACAAAAGCAAGTAACGATTTTTTCTAATAATTATTACTGACCCAGGCAACGCCGGGTATTTTTGCTAGTTTATAATAATAATAAAATAGTATATATATTTTTTAATAGCTTTCAAAGAATGTTTTTAATGCTTTGATGACAGACTAGTATTTTACTAACTAAACAGCAGCATAAGGCTTATTCTACTCTTTATACTCCAAACTTGTTTTTCATTTGTTGTTCTATTCGAGATTGCTTTTTGTACTCTGTTCAATGAAAATAGGTGTCAGTAGAAAAGTTCAAAGTCTTTTCTTTCAGTTGCAATATGTTATGGCAACATAGGAATTCTGCTAAAAAGAGCAGGCCCAGATCTATACATTTCGGGTCCCCTGCAACAAAATATGTAGGGCCCCTCCCTAGTGGCCAGCAGTGTCTATTTATAAAGCAAATAAGCTTTAGTGCTAGTTTTTTTTTCCTTCAATTTCTAGGGCTGTTAGCTCCTTTAAGGACGCGGGCTCCTTACACTGCGGGTAAGCAGATCTGGGCCTGGTAATGAGTAAAGTTACATGTTTCTGGCGCAAGGGATTAAGAGATAGAACATTTTAATTTTGCCTTTATGAACTGGGAGAGTCGAGCTTGCTGCTTTTTGTGATATAAGTTTTATATAAAAAGGCTTCAAAAAGAAAGTTAGTGGAACTTGAGATTAATAAAAAGGATGAAATATTAAAAATAATTGAAAATGGAGAAAGTCAGAGAAAATAATGGAATTTCTAAAACTGCAGTATCTAATATAGTTAAAAACAAGGGAAAAATAACAAAAGTATTTGAATAGTATTTTTAATTATTGTTTCACTTTCAATAATGTTAAACAATGAAAGTGGAGTTGAACAGAAAGAGTAAGGGTGAATTCCTCGAAAAAAAAAAAAAAAAATGAATACATGGTGCAAGAAATGACAAAAAAAAAAAAAAAAAAAAAAAATCATTACCGCCCTTTATAAGTTGACCACCTGTCTAAGTTGACCACCAAAGTACTGCACCGCGAGTGGTCAACTTACACAGGCTTCACTGTACTTTTTTTTTATTTTATTTAATAAGCACATGCATTTTTAAGAAGTTACTATGAAAGCATATAACGCATTGAGCAGCTGAAACGGGTTTCTAACAAAAGAAAGCGATGAACACTCATTGAATGAATATACACTTAAAAAGTGAGTGTAAAAGTGAATGCAAAATATCAAGGAATTTTATTGTGAACATCATTCAGCCACACCACTTTGCACGGGCCTCTCCTATTGAACATACCATCGTTACACTGGGCACACAAGTATGAAATATTTAGCCTATAGGAGGAAATGTCTTCTTTAGTTAAAATTAACCATGGTTGTCTATCAGCTTTTTATGTTCTGAAAAGGCTGGGAAATACTTCATGAATTTCTAAGTCATCATCCAATTAACGAAAAACCCTTTTTCTAGTCTGGGAATGTGTCGAGTTTCATAAAATAGTTAAGGAGAACCAGAGAGATTTTTTTTTATTGAACATTGATTTCCGACTTGCATAAATTAAATTCACCCATTTTCTATCATTCTGTTCAAAAAATTTGGGGGTGCGACCGCCCCCTCTTGACCCCCCTATTTGCCGCCCCTGGTCTCAGGTCTACACCGATAAGCCACAGACGATTGACGCCTTGGAAGAGAACATTCGCCACATATCACTCACATACGGCCCCCATTGCTGCAAAAAGTGATAGAAAATTGGACTTCCCGATTAGACATTCTCCAAGCCAGCCGAAGTGGCCATATACCAGAAATCACATTTAAATAAAAATGGCAAAGAATCATCTTTCGAATAAAGCCAAATTCATGGCGATTTATATCATTTAACCCCTTCAGACCTGGTGTCCGGTATACCGGACATACACTTTAAACAGCTGCTAACCATTTAATAATTGATTTAATTAGTTGATTTTTTTCGTAGTTGACTCTTTACATTCTACTTATTATAATCTGTGAAATAATTTTTCGTTTTGGGATTGACAACACTGACATATAAAGATTGAGAGATAGAGAGGGGCTCATTTTTCCAACCATGGATTTGCATCTGAAAAGCGAGGTTTTTTTCCCTGATATTTTTTAAAATATATAATTTTTAATTAATCGTTTCAAACGCTTATATTATGTTTTATAATTGTTTGTAGAACATTTTATAATGAAGTTTGTTCGGTATTTTATCGTTTTTGTATATGAAATATTGATTTCAAAAACATAAGTCAGGAGTATTGGACGTGCCATAATTCTTTTATTTTTTTCTCCTAGAAACTCAAAATTTTGTCTATAAGGTACCCTTTACCATAGTACACTGTGTACCAAATATCAACGTTTTTGGTCCAATATTTCATATTTCCGACTGAAGGGGTTAACGGTGTTTTATTTGAATCTAAAGTTCTATACCTCTAAAAAAAACACCCTTTATAAAGCCAAAAAGCGAGACAGGAACAAGCCAATACTGGTAACAGCAAATTACCATTTGTTATGCTAACAAGAAAAAGATTTTGTAAAACTTCAGTACAGTTGAGACAAATATTTTTTAAAGAAATCATAAAGTATTACTACAATTGACGGTTGGAATAAATTTTTCATGGGACAAATACATTCAAAATTACACTTTAAATTAAGTGTCACTAAAGGGAAAGTGAGTGATCAGGGAAATGAAGAAAAAAAAAAGAAAAGAAAAAACATAGTACTCAAAAGTGCTCGAAAATACGATTCATCTCACCACCTAGTACTGACAGTATAATTTTGCAATGTTTCTGCTAATTTTCTTTAATGATATTCTTTTAGTTCGTGCTTTTGAAGTCAAATTTTTATGTCAATAGATTGATTTTGGTTCCGCATCATGGAAAAAGAAAGATACTGTTACAAATTTCGTAAATAGTAATTATTTTTATGATTATTTTGTTGTAATCTGGCTAAATTTGGCGTTTATTCCATTATTTTTCATCTAAAATTATCTTAGTAACTTAAACTGCAAATAGTTTCTTGTAATGAATAGACAACCCCCTTACATTCGAATGAAGTATATGATCCCTCCATTTCCGAATGATAAGATTTGCGAATGAAATAAAAATAAAACATCCAGAATGAAATAGAATTTTGTCGAACATTCCAAAGCGGTATAAAACGCCGTGCGTCTTGTGAATGGGAGAGAGTCAGTTTTGCTTTCTTACTGTGGAGCCTCGTTTTCAGCTGTTTTGCTGGAAAATGTATTAGCATTTGCGCATGTTTTTGCGTATTTTGATGTAAATACGTGTGTTACCGTTGAGTTTACGCTATTAATTGATGTTTGCCAAATTGTTATGGTTAATTTAGTAGTTGTTAACGATATTTCTTGTACATAGTTGTAAATAAATCTCTTGTGTTTTCCCAAGAATTGTATCGTCATTTAAAGAACTTCTTGAAGTGGCTGGACTCGTAACAATACATTTAAAATATAAGTAGATATTTCATAAGTTCAATCGAGAAAATTCTTTAATTGAAACTATTTGATATTTTCAGCTAATACCGAAAATACCGGTATTTTACCTCAGCAAATACCAGTATTACGATATTGCAAAGTTGCTAAAAATACCGGTAATCGGTAGATCGGTATACCGGTATTGATCACTAGTTATCTGCACTGTAAATAGACCATAATCAGAAATTTTTAATTCTCAACAGTATTAATATACCTTTACCATACAACTGATGAAATAATTTTGTACAGCTGTAAGTATAAGCAAGAACATATTTTCTTTCTACTCTACTTTGTTGCCAGACAAATTTCTCCTTTAACCGTACTACGGTAGTGGGAGCCATTTTTGTTTTTCGCGGACGGCTGAGTCATCCGCACAGCTGATGGGAGGGGTTGTTCTACTCCTCTTGCACGATGCGGAGGCCGAAGAGGGAAAAGTTCAGCCGAAAAAAGGAAACACACAGACGAAAAGATAACCTTGCGAAAAGATTTAGCAGTTCTCTTCGAGAAAAGAAAAAATATGGAACAGCTGGTACGAATTCGTTAACTAAATCCGGAATGCAAAAAATTATTTGATTGGATGGAACGAAATTTTCATCCGAGCTCAAGAAAAAATAATTTTCATAATTTATTTTTGAGCGATTCGAAAGCAACAGACGTATCATTGTTGCACAAAGCAACCTACAATGACTCTAAATATTCTTGTTTCACTGCAAAAGCTTTATGAGGAACATGGACTTCCATGTAATGCAATTAAATTTTGATTTTAATAATTTCATTGGCTTAGTAACGGAGATATCTCATAACGTACATCCGTTAATAAGCCGAAAAATATTATTTAATAGCGGTACCCGCACGGCTTTGCCCGTAGTAGAAAAATTAAAAGGTCATTTGGTTCGCCTGTATACTTACAAATAATGGATGATGAATTTCTCGCCAATTTGCTATGTCCATTTGCTCGCGCATGTTACGGTTGCACGGCATGATAATTCGGAAATTTACCCGCCCACGTTATGATAATTTGCTCGGTAAAATGTTCTTAAAATTGAAATAGAAAAAGAACAAAATCGAATTTTCGAAAAATCGCTTCGAGGTGCACACCCGTATGCTATAAACTAATTACGTGCCAAATTTCGTGAAAACCGGCAGCGATGTTTAAAGCGCTATGCGCGTCACAGAGAGACATCCGGACAGATATCCCGACAGATATCCGGACAAACTTTGAGCTTTATTATTAGTAAAAAAGTACGGTTTCACATGAAATCTTCAAAATTTAAATGCATTTTATAAAAGTAGAGTCTGTTTTTCATAAAGTTAATGCAGAGAAGCAAGAATCTGTCACATGAGAGTCTTGTGAGACAACTGCGAAATTCATTAAAGTGGAGCACAATACGCAGACAATTTGTTTATGAATTGAAAATTGATTTCTTGTCTCTGGAGCAAGTAAAAAAGAATTTCGTGCCACTGGTTGTTAATTTTACAGGTCAATAAATAAATAAATAAATAAAAATTAATTTGAATTTTGACATCTGGAATTCAAATTATGTTTTTCGCAATCACGAGAGTGTGTGTGTGTGTATGTAGGCGTGTGTGTTTGTGTGTGGGGGGTATGTGTGTTTGTGTGTAGGGGTATGTGTATGTGTGTAGGCATGTGTGTTTGTGTCTGTGTGCAGGCATGAGTGTGTGGGTAATTGTGTGTATGAGTGTATGTGTGCATGGAGGCTGGGTATGTGTATGTGTGTGTAGGCATATGTGTTTGTGTCTGTGTGCAGGCATGAACGTGTGGGTAGTTGTGTGTATGTGTTTGTGTGTGTGTATGTGTAGGTGTCTGTATGTGTGCGTGTAAGTGTATCTGTGTGTGTGCGTGTGTGGAGTTGTGCATGTATGCGCGTGTGTGTAGCATATGGATGCAACCTGGAGACTGTTTTCGCTATGGGAGCAGTATCGTGAGGAGCCGGTCGACGGTGATGCTGCAGAGGGTAGCGGGGGCGGGGGGGGGGAAATAAAATGATAAGAATTCAAAACTGTCAAATGAAGGCAATAAGCAATCATGATTGCTCAATAAATGAATACAGAACAAATAATAATAAAAATATATATATTAATTTGAATTTTTGGCATCTTGAATTCAAATTATGTTTTTCGCAATCACGAGCGTGTGTGTGTATGAATGCGCGTGTGTGTTTGTGTAGACGCATGTCTGTGTGTTTGTGTAGGCGCATGTGTGTGTGTGTGTGTGTGTGTGCGTGTATGTATGCATGCGTGTGAGTGTTGTGTATGCAGTGCTGTGTGTGTAGGCGTTCGTGTGTGTGTGTATGTAGGCATATGTGTTTGTATCTGTGTGCAGGTATGAGTGTGTGTATGTGTATGTGTAGGAGTTTTTGTCTGTGCGCAGGCATGAGTGTGTGTTGGCGTGTGTGTATGCGTGTGTGTGTAGGATATGGACGCAACCTGCAGACGGTTTTCGCAAGAAGAGTAGCATCGTGAGGCGGGTCGACGCGACGGTGGTTCTGGCAGAGGGTGCCGGTGGGAAAATAAAATGATAGGAATTCAAAACCCTCAAGTGAGAACAATAAGCAATCGTGATTGCTCAATAAATGAAAATAAGTTAATTGCATTTAATAGAAGTAGAGTTGTTTCTGTTTTTCATAAAGTCATGCAATGAAGCAAGATTATAGTCTCTATAAGGTCTTTTGTGCAACAAATGCGAAATTTAATAAAATGGAGTAAAATACTCATTCAATTTGTTTATGAAGATCGAAAATTGATTTCTTGCCTTTGATGCAGGTGAAAAATAATTTCTCGCCTCTGGTTGTTACTTTTACATTAACAAATAAGCAAATAAAAAAAATAAACAAAAAATATAATTTGTTGTAAAATAAACAAATAAGTAAAAATATAATACAGAACTAAATAATATATAGATAATAATAAATTAATAAATGAAAAATATAACATATAAATAATAATGAATTAATAAATGAAAAAATAACGTATAAATAATAATGAATTAATAAATAAATTAATATCATTTTAATAGTAATAATAATAATAAATAAATAAACAACATATGAATAATTGTGAATTAATAAATAAATAACATAATTTTTTTTAATAGAAACCTTTTATGGTAATAAATTTAAGTCTTTGTATAAAAATAGGTGAAAAGTTCTATTTTGTACCCTTGCTGATGATCAATCACTTCTCTCGCCACGGTTCAAGTCATTTGTTCTATCACTTAAACCTATGGCAGCAATTCATTTCTGTTCCACTTTTTCCTTTTTTTTAAGTGAAGTCTCATTTTCAAAAGAGGAGAGAAAGAGAGAAGGATTACGACGATGATTACAGGTTTCGGGATTCCAAACAATGTTTAGAGAGATGGATGGAATTGATACCAAAAACGAAACATTTTTTTTTTTTTTTTTTGGAAAAAGGAGCTTTAAAACATTCGCTTGCTATTACATGAACTCTCTAGTTGTTCGTAATAGATTCTCCAAAATATTTTTTTCGCGGCTTTAATCGTGTTGTTATCGTGATTTTAAATTCACTTTTAAAAATAATTTCTTGAGTTGTCATCAGCTGCATGGGGAGGGGGTAATGTTACTGTGACCACACACAAAATTAATTACTCTTCTAAGTTTGACTGATTCGGAAAATTTGGAGGCAGACAAATTTGTTTTGTTCATTACCCATATTACCCGGGTTATCCCACGGGTGCCCACCTAAGGGGGTTGGGGGTATGGCGCAGATTGCGCCATTGAAATTTTTAGGGGGGTTGTTTTGAGGGGTATTTTTCTCTTTTTTAGAGGGGGTTCTTGCGTTTGGGGGGGGTCTTCGCGATTTTTAGGGGGAGGGGGTGCGCGCTTGCTCGAAGGAGAGGCACCCCTGATTATCCAGATTTTCGTTTATCCGGATTGCCATTGATCCCAGGCGGTCCGGTTAAACGAGATCGTACTGTATTCTATTTGTCAATATGTACATCGCAATGTTATTGTCTCAATACTTCCGAGACAAAAGTACAAAAGATTTTTTTTTAATCCCTTGGCATGTTCTGTTGTTTTAAATTTCCAGTGATTTCATGTGTGCACGCACGGCTTTGGCCAGGGGCGGATGCAAAAATAAATTTTGGAGGGGGTCCCAGGAAATTGAACCCCCCCCCCCCCCCCGTACAATGTTTCATAAAATGTGTTCATAATTTTGAAATGTTTTTCAGTTTTTTTTCCCTCTTAAAGTCAATTAATCTACTTTTAAGTACATAAATATTTTGCATTAATTTTACTATGAATGTGGACGTAAAATCTCTTTAACATTTCAAGCCAGTTACTAAACTCTATATAATTTCGCCGAGATGCTATAAAATGATCGGTTTTCATTAGGAACATTGTAATAATGGTAATAACACAAGGGCAAGGTTATTAAACAAACCCATAATTGATACTTAATAAATTAATTTATATTTTAACTATAAAATAACATTAAGAAAATATAGCTTCATAATATATAAGTTTTTTTTCTAATAATAAAGCTGAAAGTCTCTCTGTCTGTCAGGATCTCAGTCCGGATATCTGTCTGGCTGTCAGGATCTCTGTGACGCGCATAGCTCCTAGACCGTTCGGCCGATTTTCATGAAATTTGGCACAAAGTTAGTTTGTAGCATGGGGGTGTGCACCTCGAAGTCATTTTTCGAAAATTCGATGTAGTTATTTTTCTATTTCAATTTTAAGAACAAAATTATCATAAGATGGACGAGTAAATTACGAAATCATCATAACGTGGAACTGTAACACGGGTACAATACAATTGGCGAGAAAATTCAGCATACATTATTTGTAAATATACAGGCGAACCAAAAGATCTTTTAATTTTTCTATTACGTGCAAAGCCGTGCGGGTACCACTAGTATTGAATAATTCAGACTCTATTTCTTTGCGAGTTTTAAAGTAGTTGCTGATTTGTTCTTAATACCACGATCCAGTTGTATTCTTGTATTCGGTAAATGTATTCTGCCACTCTGAGAATCTGACCACTGACTCCAGTATTACTTCTTTAGGAAACAAAAATGCTTTTGTTCAAATATACTTTGTGGGTTTTATGTTCCTTTTAATTAACTGTAAAAAAATTTCCTTATGTTATAGAGTTGTCATTTAAGAAATAATAAATGAAAATTTGTGAATTAATTTATCCCTTTGGGAGGGGCCGGGCCCCTGCCCCCCCCCCTCCCCTTAAAACCGTTTATTGGCCTTGGCTGCACTAAAACTCATCTCTTCATCCTTACATGGATATCGTCATGCAGCATGCAGGGAGTGTCAGGGAGTCAGGATGACGGCAGGTGGCGACCGAGTGTCTGCGGGAACATCGTCTGCTCGCAGGGGGGAGAAATCAATATTTTCTCTCAATTTGCTGTCTAATGGCAAAAATGGATGCCTCACAGATGGCGGTGAGAGCTGGCTTTGGGCTTGCAAGGCAAACCAGTTCATAAAAAGTTAGGCACGCACATTAAAATGTTACTTAATGTCAGTTTCATGCATGAGGAAATTGGAGCGAGATTGTTATGCTTGTAGGCGCAGTCGCCTAGCTCGGTGGCATTCCTAGCACGGATTTTAACCGAGGCTGTAATCTTTGATGTCACCCCTTCCCCCTCAAAAAAAAAAAAAAAAAAGAGAAAGCCAAATGTTTGATGTAAACCTGAAATTCAGAGAATTTTCAGAAACTTTTTTTTTCTTCGTTGTAACGAAGGTTTACGTCGGAAAACAAGTACTATAAGTTATGAACCCATTTCATGTAAAATTTGCTCAAGACGTATATACAACCACCCCGCCCCCACTATATTGTGCTTCATTTTCGTTGAAATTTAATTTTAGATTCAATTGGTCGAAAATTTCATAATTGAAATATTTTTTATAATTTTCACAAACTCTTAAATTTATTTTGGATGTCATGGCGGGGGGGGGGGGGGGGGGCATTTTTAGAAAAACAGGGAACCTTGAATTCATTTGAGCTCAATATTTCTATGCATTATTGTTTGTAATTTTTTTTTGTGGTTGCGCCTTAATCCGAGAAGTCCTTTAGTTGAAATCAAAACACGAAGGTCCCTATTCAAAGGGAATGGTTCCCGCATGTCTCTTGAAGCATAGGCGCCCATATGGGGGGGGGGGGGAGGGCAAGTGGGGGATCAAGCCCCCACCCCCTTAGAAATTAAAACTTCCTTGCTTTTAGTACCTTTTTCTTTGCAAAATTGCAAAAACATTTCTTCTCCAGCCCTTTAATGAAAACTTTATTAAAAATGTCACATTTTAATAGTTCTAACATTTACTGAAATCGGTTTCCTTAGGGAAAATATCCTTCAAAAGCACTACGAAAATATCTGAGCCCCCCCCCTTAAATTTTTGCATATGGGCGCCCATAGAAGGAGGTACTCATGTGGAAAACGTTGAAGTTACATTCTGAGGACGAATGTCGCTTTTTATAAATTGACAATTCACTGTTTTTCGCTCCAGTTATCTCTACAGCTCAGTGGTCGCAATAATATCGTAATTCTGTGACTATATTTTATTTATTTACTTCCAGCTGTACGGCGACTGTGACTCTGCGTTCTGTGAAATTCTCTCAGATGGCACTCTCCGATCGATTCGCATCCGAATCTGACTCACGCAGGGCAAAGACCCACGGAAGAAACCTTCAGATGCCCGTTTCCATGACGACGGAGATGCTAAAAAGAGAATCGTCATCGTGGCCGGACTATGTGTCAGACGATGTAGTCTGTTACTTCAATTTCGATCAAGTATACACAAGTTTGTGGAACACACACCATCTATGCGCATCTGCGGCTGCGCGGGAGTTGAAATTTAACTCTTTTCGGATGTGATGCAGAAAATTTTAGCTGATGAAACATATGTGTATTTATTAGGCAGGTGTGCCCACCCCCTAAAATCAAGGGCACACTTAACTATTGGAAGACCCCCAAAGAGCCCCCCTCCAAAAAAAAGTAAAAAATACCCCTCAAAACACTCTCCTTAAAATTTTCAATGGCGCAGTCTGCGCCATGATCCCCTCTAGGTGGGCATCCCTGTATTAGGTCTACAAGAACTAATTCAGGCATAATTTTTTTAGAATAGCACCTATAAAAAAACATAAAATATGCTGCTTCAGATGTGAAAAATTTCTCAGTGTTCAATGCAGTTAATCGATTTTTAAGCATTAATCGCTAAGAATAATTTTAATTTTTTGTGAGTGCCCGCTAGTAGAAACAAAGCGACGCTGCGACGTACGTCACAGATGCTTAAGAAAGTCTGCAGATTAATTTTTACGAGGGGGAGGGGAAAGGGGGGGTCTAGCATTTCTAAAGAAAAAATGATCTAAAATTTCAGCGAGCGAAGATTTATACCGATTTTTCTGGGATACAATCCACATTTGCACGTGCATGTATTTTTTCAAGTCAAGAATCTTATTTTTAAGCATTTCTTGGCGCTCATTTTGATTTTATGATTAACGGTTAAACCAATGGTGCCCCACCTACTGCCCGTGGATCAGGAGCGGATACAGAAATATTTTTTAGAGAAACAGCAAGACAAATTATATCATGTTTATTAAAGTAGACACTTATATGTCTGTGGATTATTCAGGGGTGTCCACCTAGGGAAGGGGGGGGGGTGTCACGGCGCAGACTGCGCCATTGACATTTTTAGGGGGGTGTTTTGAGGGGTATTTTTTACTTTTTTTGGGGAGGGGACTCTTGCTTTTGGGGGTGGGGGTCATCGCAATTTTAGGGGTGTGCGCCCTTGCTCTTAGGGGGGCACCCCTGCATTATTTACCAATGAATGCAACATTTCTAGGAAATTCAAACTGTCCGTCATTGCTGGGATTATGTGATTATTAGATGAGGACCTATTATCTGAATCTCAATTAACAGAACTGTCTAATTATTCAAATACATTTCCCCAAAGAATGGAAAATGAGGACTTCGCGAGAAAAAAAAAATCAAGGTTAATACAACAGAACTCAAGAGCTACCGTTGAGCATGCATATAGTGGTGCAAGGGTGCCCCAACGAACTGTGGCCTCCTAAAAATAATTTTTTTTTCTGTGAATTTTGCCTTACTATTCGATTACTTTGACAGCAGTACTGCAATGTTGCAATTTGTTTTTTGAGCAACCACGAATTGCTTGTTAAGCTCACTTGACCAAGTTAAAAGTTCGTCTGATTTTTCAATTTTCCACCAGGGGCAGACTGGCCCATCGGCCAGCGGGCTGATGCGTCTCTGCCTGCGCGCCTTCGTTTTTTTTTTCCCTTGTTTCTTCAAACCTGTGTGACTTCGTTTTCTTTTCTTCCTTTTCTTTTATATTCTCTTCTTTCTTTTTTTTCTATTCTCTTTTTTTTTTTTTTTTTGAGCAATCACGATTGCTTATTGTTCTCACTTGACTGTTTTGAATTCCTATCATTTTATTTTCCCACCGCCACCCTCCGCACCATCACCGTCGACCGGGTCCTCACGATGCTGCTCCTATAGCGAAAGCTGTCTCCAGGTTGCATCCATGTCCTACACACACGCGCATACATACACAACTACACACACACGCACGCGCATACATACACACAAACACACACACGCGCATACATAGACACACACAAACACATACACAAACACACACATACACAAACACACACATACACACAACTACTCACACATTCATGCCTGCACACAGACACAAACACATATGCCTACAGACACACACACATACCCCGCCTCCACACACACAAACACTCATACACTAAACTACCCACACACTCATGCCTATACACAGGCACAAACACACATGCCTACACACACATACACCTACCCCCTACACACAAACACACATGCCCCCCCCCCACACACACAAACACACACGCCTACATACACACCCGTGATTGCGAATAACATAATTTGAATTCAAGATGACAAAATTCAAATATTTTTTTTTTTTTTTTTTTTTTTGCGCCCTTAAACCTGATTTCCTTCGATTTTTCTTTTCCGCCTTGTTTTTTTTCCCCCCGAGCTCGAACTTTTTTTTTTTAAATTCTATTTTATTTTACCCTATTTGCGCCCTCAAACCTGTGCGCTTTCGTTTTTTTTTTTTGAGCAATCACGATTGCTTATTGTTCTCACTTGACTGTTTTTGGCGTTCCTTTGATTTTTCCCACCGCCACCCTCCGCACCATCACCGTCGACGGGTTCCTCACGGTGCTGCTCCTATAGCGAAAGCCGTCTCCAGGTTGCATCCATGTCCTACACACACGCGCATACATACACAACTACACACACACACACAAACACATACACACATACACACACACATATATACAGACACCCACACATACACACACAGAAACATACGCACACACATACACACAACTACCCACACATTCATGCCTGCACACAGACACAAACGCATATGCTCCCCTACACACACATACACATAACCCTACACACAAACACATACCCCCACACACAAACACACACGCCTACATACACACACTCGTGATTGCGAAAAACAAAATTTGAATTCAAGATGTCAAAATTCAAATTTTTTTTTTTTTTTTTTTTGCGTTGTCGAACTTTTGCGCCTTTGTGCCGGCGTTCTTTTCTTTTTTTTTTTCTTTTTTTCCCCCTTTTCGCGTCTTTTATTATTATTATTATTATTATTATTTTTTGCGTCTTTGGGGTTTTTTTTTTCTTTTTGTGAGTCAAGATTGATTTCCCAATCCGTCCCTGGTCCACGACGAGTAGAATAAATCTCGCTCGTTGTTTCAAGGTTCATTAGGAGGACAAATTTTCGTCGCCATGGTTACAAATCGTTTGCGTTTATTCAAAGCTTAACTTAAGCTGATTTTACTTTAAAAAAGAGTGGAGGGTGTAAAATTACTACCTTCACAAGCGGGACATCACTCCTAGGCGGTTGCGTCTATTACACACACACCCATGCTACACACCCCACATGCCTACAAACATACACACCTATTTATACGTATTTAATGATTATGAAGGGGCTATCATCATGTATACAATTTTGTATATTCGCAAAAGAAATCTTAATCTGGCATGAAATCAGGACTCTGAACCTGATTAACACACAAGCCAACTAGGCCTGGGCTTGGGGCTCTATCTTTTTAAGGGGCCCCAAATTACTTAAAGAATTATGCATAGCATTACAGCCATGCAAAAAATTATTTTTAAAATAATGATTGGTTAATTGGAAAAAAAAAACTTCCTTAAAGGAGAACTTTTATTCTGTCAGACGAGAATTTACCATGTCACAATTATGAGCGCTCCGAAAGGGATTAATAAATGCATATGATAGATGATTTACATTGTTCTGTGATATACAAAGAGGTCCCCCGTAAATGAATTCAGATGGCCCCAAGCCTCTTCAGGGGGCCTCCAAATTATTGTGGGCCTAGGTCCTCACTTTCAGTTAGTCGTGTCCTGTCAAGACTAGGTAGCTTATTATTTTATCTACTGGGTTAATCACATAAAAACAGTAAAGCAAGACATTTTTATCCTAGTATCTGTAAAGTTGCTTTATTGGTTAAACATCCAAAAAAAAAAAAAAAAAAAAAAACTAGTTCTGCTAAAGTTTATATTAATATTTATATAGCAAAAAAAAAAAAAAAAAATCAGGACTTGATATCCGAATATTTTATTTTCAGGGTTAATCACATTGAAATTTTGCAGCAAGAAATTTGAAAGTCAGCACCTGAGTTCAATCAGTTTTATACAGATTTAAAAAAAAGTTCTCAGCTTAATAAAGTCTTCATTTACGTTGAATAGAATGCAATTTGAAACTGAAATAGAATGCATTGTGGAAATTTTGTTTTCGGTGTATGTGTTTTTCCCCCCTTTCCGTTCTTTTTTTTTGTCGTGTCCCAAAAAATTGAATTTACGTATAAGATTATTAGAAAAATTCAAATGTGTACAAGTAAAGAAACCCATTAAATGCAGAATCCACACAAAGGATATCTTATCCTCAAAATAAATTATCCCTTCAAATTACAATGCTTTGAAAAAAAGCGCATGAGAGAAAATTAACGCAGTAATCACATAACGCCTAAAACCATGCAATGCCCCACTAGATGGCGCTAAATCCCTTTACTCCGCTGTTACATATCAGCATCGTTCTGCTAATGTGTGCGTTTTTTAAGATTCTAGTAAACAAGATACTTTTTTAAAGGTGGTATAATTTATGTATGACAAGTGATAAAAGTATGCAAATTTTGATAAGTATTTTCTTTTTTTATTAGCATCACATCAGCTGTAACGTACTAGAAACTTCTACTTCTTCTTGTTTCTCAATCGCAATGGCGGACACGAAGGATTCATCGAATCAAAAATCCCAAGAAATGAAAGCTGAATTGAATCGAAGTGCAAGCGGAGAACCTCTTCCGGATCCTAAAAGTATTCAAGATCTTACTCAATATGTGAGTACATCTGTAAGATACCTCCAAATTGTTTTTTAGTCATGGCAGTAAAAGTTAGAATCATTCACTCAATCTGAAAATGCTCATTTGATAATGATTGCAGAGTTTGAACTTTCTTTCAGTTTTATAGTATTAGTTCATGCTTTTGAAGCGGCGAAACCTAATTAAAAAACCGTTTCATACTTTTGCGTATCGGTATAGTAACAGATTTGGGTATCTCAATTATTAACTGAGGCCTCAGTTTTTCATGGGAATATTCCCTTTTCTGCTATAAAGTTTCTGATATAGGGGAGGGGAGGGAAGGGGGCACATATGGCCAGCTTAAGTTTCCCATGCTTTAAAAAAGCGAAAAATAGGCTTCAATGACAGAACTATTGTCCACTTCCTAAAAAATTTTCAAGTGATTGGCTGTAAAATTTTCCGATTTGTATCAATTATGCTGTTTCAAAACTTAGTAATTTATGCAAAATTTGTTTGAACATTAATTAATACAACGTTTTATTGAATTGTGAAAATTAATATGCAAATAGCTTCATGATTTATTAACCAAACTTGCTATAAACAAGATTTCCACTAGACTAGGATTCAGGGTTCACTAAATTGGACCTTGCCCGAAAACGCCCATCCGGTTTTTTCAGGCCGGGACCACTTGGAAAAAGTCGCATGTCAGAAAGTGGGTTTTTTGTGAATTTACTGCATATTGAAAACATCTATACTTCAGAAACTAAAAATTGCTATTTTTTATGAACAATTTTTTGAGTATATAAAATTAAAACTGGGGATATTGCAATAATTTTTTTCTTTAAAAAAATACTTGGAGTCCAAATTAGAAAATCAACTCATTAATATTTTTTAGATTACTAGAGAGCTCGGCCCCTTCTCACTGCCACTCACCACTTTGGGGCAGGGACAAATCCAAAAATTAAGTTTGACCCAAGTTTTAAACATTTGAGTTTTTGTGGAAAATTTATTGACGATGAAGGAACAACTAAGGTTAAACTTATGTGCTATAAATACAGGGAAATTGAAAATTTCAACATATGGATTTTTTTTTCTGGGGGGGGGGGGGATAAACAAGATCAACATGTTGGACTGTGTAGGGGAGAGTGGTAATGAATGGGCCATGGGGATGACTGGGCTACTAACAAAATATGGAAAAGTATTAGCATAAAATTATTTTAGATGACACTAATAGATAGAGGTATTTGTTCTTTTAAACTCATCCAATTTTCAATTGTTTGAGAAAAGCCATTTTTCCACTAGAGTAGGATGATCAAGAATCTGATCGAAAAGTAAATTTTTTTTCCTTTTCAGTAAAATAAATTCTAGCTAAAAAGTATCTATTGTTTCACTGAATACATGTATATTAGCAAGTCTTTCCATATCTGTAAACTAATTTTAAGATGTATTTTGATGCTATTTGAATTTAATGTATTTAAAAATCTGAATATATTCCAGAAGTATTTGGGGCTGAATGGGCCACTATATCACAATTATGGATGGGCCACAAAATATGGTTTTTCTTCCTTCTTTTTCTCATTTTCTCTTTAATATGAAACATAGCTGCATGTCAGATTTGGATTACTGTCTTGTTAGAATAGGTTTATAGTAATTAATTAAAAATAATTTGCACATTTTAACCCTAAGAAGTATAAGCAATTTATTAGAAACATGAGTGAAATTCTATTAATGATTAAGATGAACTGTCCACTTATTGACCACACCTACCAGTATTTTACCATTTGGATTTGATATGAGTGATTCCATTAACACTTTTTCAATGAAATTAAATTTTTCGAAAAGCATGTAAAATTGTAATTATTAAAAATATATAACATTTAAAAGTAATTGTAATGAAATTGATAAACATCTTTTCTTATATTTTTATATTTATTTGTGAGAATTTTTTTAAAAGAAATTTTCCAAATAAAATCTACACACAAAACTAAGTCTTTCCTTACTCCTAAGTTCTCTATAATGTGATGCAATACTTTATGTTCTTTCTTACAAGCTCATTATTTAGTCATTTTAATGTGTATTATTTACTTTTTCAGTATGCTTTTGTATCATATCATGTCAAGGGCCATTCATTTTGTCATATTTAGTAAATAAAAGAATAATTCCACATGTTTTCATTGAATGTATTTAGTGGCCCATTCATTACCTTCAATGGCCCATTCATCTCCATGGATGGGGATGAATGGACCAAATTTCTATATTTTTATTTTCTATTATCATTCATTAGACATTTTCTAATCCAACTTTTAACGCTTTTTTTATACAACAAAATAAGAAAAGTAACTAAAAATCCAATTCTGAGCTAAAAATAAGTCTTAATGAAAACTACAAAAATTAAAAACTAAAAATTGGCCCATTCATTTCCACTCTCTCCTACATAACAATCAAACGCAACATTATGCAGAACTCCTATTCGCCAGGGGCCATTCATTAATTACGTAAGGGTCCCAAACGGGAGGGGGGTGGTGGAAAAATCTCTACATACCCTTACTTTGGGGGGGAGGGGCAAACCGATTCTTACGTAATATTTTCCCGAGTCTATAATTTACATTAGAAATCGGTTAAGTGGTTTCACAGGAATCTATTTCATTTGCATCTGGAAGGTAAAAAACATATTAGGATGAGCTGTTTTTTATTTGTTTTACAAAGAATTAATAGTGTTAAATACAGTAAAAGAATCTCACTATGTATGGCATGTTTTATTTTTAATTAATATTGCATCATATACAAAAAAAAAATTCTAAAAAACTTTCAGTCTAAATTTCAACATTTTAGTAAATATTATTTTTACACAAAAAAGTTTAATTTAATAATAGTGAATTTAATAACGATTCCAGTGATAAGCCATTCCATTTCAGATCAGGCAGGGTCTGTCACATGACCATCACGATTTTTTGAAAAAATTACAGTAGTTACTACTAAGGGACATATGAAATATCCCAAAAGGATTTTGCAAGAAAATTTTTTTTTCTTCAGTTACAGCCTATTAAAATTCTGAACAAAATCCGCCATTTTGGAAAAAACCGGCAAAACACTCCATTTGAAATGGACACTATTTCAAAAGTATTTAATCTACTTGAATTATTCTTTTTTCTAAAAATAAATAAGGACCCATATATCCTCTAGACATCATTTTTGAAAGTTTAGTTAGATTTTTTGATAAAGAAAAAAATTCATTTTTGCGGCGAAAAAACTGCATTTTTACCGATTTTATGATTTTTTTCTCCATGGAAAAAAAAAGTTTTTTTTACTAAACAGAGATGGCAATCTAAAGCTCTTTATATGATAGTTTCATAACATATTTTATTATAATCCTTGGATGCATACAACCTCGGAAATAAAATTTGAAAATTTTTGAAGTGATTTTACTCAAAAAACCCATTTTTTAAAAATCTAAAAATTCGCTCATTTGAACCCCATGTAATGCTTTACAAGTGGATAGACACCGCACCCCGTATTTTTTCCCATAAAATGCTTTATGATTTTTTGAAAGTGACCTTATCGCCCATGGCATGCATGTAAAATAAAAATTTCTAATAATTTCAGTCACTGAAAATCTGATTATATTAATGCCTAATAGCTACAATAATGGTGCACTTTATCAGCAACAAATAAAATTTTACTGACTTTTAATAATATAGCAGTATCAAACCGCTTCTGATGACCCAGTCAATTCGTCTTTTTGTACTTCGTTATATAAATATATTTTTCTGCTGATCAGCGCCTAATTGTTATGGGAGCTGAACTCCCATACTTCCTTATTTGTTTCACTCAAATTTTTGTATTTTTGACCGAATTCAGGCCACTTAAGCATTAAAATACGTTCTGAAGACTATAGGGATCCTGCACTTCTTTTGTTAGAAATTGGATCCCTGGCTATAATAGCTACCTTTGGTGAAATCTGTTTGGTTACCTCAACTTACAACCATGTTCAATTGATTACTTCTCTCATAAAACAAGTGGGCTTTTTAAATTCTTAAACTACAAGTGAGTTTTGCGGTTTGAATTCAGTATACATATTCTTATGTATAAAAGTAATCATACAAGGTAGGATCCAAAAATTATGTGACAACATTCGCCAATGACAACCAAAGCACGAAATTAAAATTAATCATTTTAAATGCATTGTATTGTTCTTCCCTTTGATGGTTTCCCCTGTCGCGTAATTGTGTTGAAGAGAAAGAGAATTGAAAGAGAAAAAATACGATTCATTGCTGCATATGAAAGTAACAGTGAATGCATAGCTTTGGAGACAAAATAAACTAATATTTATAATAAAAAAAGGAAAGATTTTAACTGTTACTGATAAAGTACATCATTATTGTAGCTATTAGTCATTAATATAATCACCAAAGGCTCTTCTATAAGGCTACACACAGTCTTACAAAAAAACAAATTGACTGGGTCATCAAAAGCGGTTTGTTACTGATATATTATTAAAAGTCAGTAAGATTTTAGTTGTTCCTGATAAAGTGCACCGTTATTGTAGCTATTAGGCATTAATATAATCAGAATTTCAGTTACTGAAATTATTAGACATTTTTATTTTACATGCATGCAATGGGCGATAAGGTCACTATCATAAAACATTTTATGGGAAAAAATACGGGATGCGGTGTCTATCCACTTGTTAAGCATTATATGTGGTTCAAATGAGCCAATTTTTAGATTTTTAAAAAATGGGTTTTTTGAATAAAATCACTTCAAAAATCGCTAATTTTTGAACATTTTCAAATTTTATTTCCGAGGCTGTATGCATCCAAGGATTATAATAAAATATGTTATGAAACTATCATATAAGGGCTTTAGACTGCCATCTCCGTTTAGTAAAAAAAACTTTTTTTTCATGGAGAAAAAAAAATCATAAAATCGGTAAAAATGCAGTTTTTTCGCGGCAAATATAAATTTTTTTCTTTATCAAAAAACCTAACTAAACTTTCAAATCGATGTCTAGAGGATATATGGGTCCTTATTTATTTTTAGAAAAAAGAATTATTTAAATAGGTTAAATACTTTTGAAATAGTGTCCGTTTAAAATGGAGTGTTTTGCCAGTTTTTTCCAAAATGGCGGATTTTGTGCAGAATTTTAATAGGCTGTAACTGAAGAAAAAAAAATTTTCTTGCAAAATCCTTTTGGGATATTTCATATGTCCCTTAGTTGTAACTACTGTCTTTTTTTCAAAAAAATCGGTGATGGTCATATGACACTTTTCATACCTGCCTGCCTGATTTGAAATGGAATGACTCTGATGTAAGATTCGTTATTTTATTATTTTAAAAAACAAAACGGAATCTTACGTAAGAGTAGGAGGGAGGGGTTTTAAAAATCTTACCTACCCTTAGATGGGAGAGGGGGTCAAAAATTGCCAAAATCATCCTTATGTAATTAATGAATGACCCCCAAGTGCGCCTTCTCTTTCAACAACCATTTTTCCTTGCTATCCTCGACTTTCCGGCAGGTTGCTGGGGAGGTGCGTTACTGATAAAATTTTAAGTTTGAATAAAAAAATAATTTGCATTTCAGTTGTAATTTTTATAGCTGGACTTACATTTAATCAGTAATGATTCAATAAGTTTCAGAAGCTAGTTACACCTTTCTTTTACTCCTCATTTTGAAGACCACGTGTATGCTGCACAGCCCTTGTTTATATTTGTTTTTCTTCTTTTAAATATCATATTAAGAAAGTAAAAATCTTCAACGTTTTCTCAAGGTGAATTCTTTCTATATGTTTTTATTTGTTGCACACTGTCTTGCTATTTTGGTGCCTTTCGTTTTTCATATTGTATATTTTTCTTCGTAGGTCCAAAGTCTTCTTCAGCAAATGCAAGACAAGTTTCAAATTATGTCTGATCAGATATTAGCAAGGAATATCCTTTTTGATGCGTGATGGTCAGCAAATTTTTTTCATTAGTGTTTTACATTAGTGTATTTTTTTTTTCTTCTACACATTGCCTTGATGACAGCCATTTTCAAGGCTGCACATTTTATTGAATTTCTTTTATCTAACAATATCATAAGCAATGCCATATTCACCTAATTTAATATCTAATTGCAGTCATTCCTTGTTAGTTTGACCATACCCATGTACCTCCACTAGTACACCTGTAATGTGATTGGCCTTTCACTGAAACAGGTTGGGCACCCCTAACCTATAATGAGAACTATGTTACTTAATAAAATGCAAACTTTGCAGGAAAATCAGAAAACGTATCAGATATAAGCTTTTTTTTTTCCTGATTTATGATTTTCATACTAGGCTAATGATTCTATGTTGAAAGTGAAGTGTAAAAGAAAGTGATGAAAATTTGTTTAATACGATTGCATAGCTGCCAACTTGTAAGATTTAGCCTTACATTGTAAGATTTTTGGAGGTATTGTAAGTTTGTAAGATCTTATGGCATAATTGTAAGATAATTAGGTTTTAGATCTCTGGGTATTGTTTTTTTTAATGAGTTTCTTGTTATGTTGCTTCAGAAGAATAGAGAAACTGCAGATGAAGAGCCTAAGATAAGCTCCAAAGTGAATTTCTCTCTGTACAAATAGATAATTTGCCCGATGTTGTGCTAAAGAGGGAGAGGATCGATAAAAAAAAAGGCTGTTGAAGAAATTAGTTGATGTTAATGGTTCATTGAAGTATGAAAGGCTCTCCTTTTTTATGCTTTCCATTCTAGCCATACCTCATAGCAATGCAGAGTGTAAAAGAATATTCAGTACTGTCAGAAAGGCGAGGATACAGCTGTGCAGTTCTCTGTCTGATAATAACCTGAATAACATTTTAATCATTAAGAACTTACAAAAAAAAAAAAAGCTTTTGTTTTGAATAAGTTATTGAAATAAAATTTTTGAATGTTGCTAAGGTCAGCAACTTAAGAAAGCTTAAGTTCCAGTTAAAGTAGTTTCAGCAAAAGCAGCTGACTGCATTAATTTACGAAAGAAAAAGTAAGATAATACAGCACATTATTGGTTTCTTCCAAAAGAATATTTTTAAAGATTAATATTAAATGATGGATCTTACAGAAAAATATTAGACAATATTTTAAAAGTGTACACTTGTATTCTTAAATTTTTAAATGCACAGACCTGCCTTTTTGAAACTAACTGCTTGTTGTAATCCTATGTTTCTCTTTTGCGAATCCAGTCTTTTTTTTCTCTGTGATTAGTTACAAGTAAAGATTTAAAAATATAATGTCTTTAGTTTTAAACAGTTTGTTGTGTGTTGGTTAAAAAAGTGTACAAATACACCCACGGCATGCATTGTAAGATTTTTAAAGTTGATATGTTGGCAGCTATGCGATCGCTATGTGTAAGTTTTAAAGTTTCATTTTACTTCGAGTATGTCTATGAATATAGGGAACCTACTTGAAATTCAATTCTGTTTGTTACACTCACAGTATTTGATTATCTATCAAGCAATTCATTTGAGTGCAATTGGTGATTTCCCGTAAATTTTTTACCTCTAAAAATCTAATCTAAAAACTACAGAAATTTTCTAACATTGCCTAGTCTTATGGCTATTCTGCCGTGCTAAGCGCAGAAGTCTAATCTGCAGCCGAGTTAAAAATGAGAAACTGCCGTTTAAAGTTTTGCACCACCATGTATGTAATTCAGATGCAACTCTTTCAACTTTTGTTTGTTTAAATATTTCTCATTGACATAAGACCATAAAACATTGTAGCTTGGTGAGACAGAGACCACTTGGTGAATGGTAACCATAACTCAGTTTTGATAAAAGGTGCAGATGGGCAATTCTCGAAAAAATGTCTCATGCGTAACACTAAGTTTTTATTTTATTCAAGTAATTATTAATTAAATATGGGATTAACTGTTATGCTTTGATAGTCTATTAAAGCATGTATTATTCCCCAACAGCATTATTTTTTGAAGACTTTGGTTAGCTGGAAAAAATTAAAAACTTAGCGTTACGCATGGGACATTTTTCGAGAATCGCCCAGACATGACTTTTGTGCTTAGCACAGCAATATTGACCAGTATGAATAATTTCATTATTGTTGTCCTTAACTGACCTACTTGATGATATGGGTCATCGCATCGATGATCTGGAGAAGAATATTGGTGACCTGATGACTCAGGCAGGTGTGGAGGAAACCGACAAATGACAAAGAAAGGAGACCGATTTCCATTGGTCATTCAGCTCCGACAGCGATCAGTGACTTCGGTTCCGGATCAAAAATCATGAACACATTTTGTGTAAGTTTCGATAGTTTGTCCCCTACAAAATACCGGCAGTTGTGGAAACTTCCCGAAAGTGTTAAAAAAATGCCATCTTTTTCTTTTTTTCCCTTTTTTACGCCATCTTAAGACTGTCTTGATAAGTTTTTGAACATATTAGTTTTTTTAAAGAGTAGGTCATATAAATTTATAGGTAAGTTTGGCTTCGCTGTGAAGAGAGGGTCTTGGCAATAATTGTTTTTAAATTATCATCTTTATATTTTCTTGTATGATAAATGAATGAAATGTTGCCTAATGAAATATAAGTAATTTTTGCTTTTAAGTTATCTTCTTTATACTTTCTCCCGTTATAAGTAGTACAAAATTTTGCATAGTGAAAGATATTAAGTAAATTTTGCTTTTGTGTTTAATTTTTCATTTATTTAATATGTTCCTTCAATTAATTATTTATCATTTCAATGATGGCAGAGTAGTAGTAATTTGCGTGGGCGTCCACATATAGGGAGAAGTAGAGGCTCTAGCCCCCCCCCCCTAGAAATGAGAACTTTCTTGCTTTTAATATTTTTTTCTTTGCAAAAATGTAAAACATTTCTTCTCCAGCCATTAATGAATAAGTTATTAAAAATGTCAAATTTTAAAAACTCCAATCTGTAATGAAATCTGTTTCCATGGGGAAAATATCCTGCTAAACCATAGAGTACATTTCTGAGCCCCCCCCCCCTTTACAATTTTTCATGTGGGCACCTATGGTAATTTGATATACCACAGTAATGTTTGTAATTCCACAAAGAAATTAGAAGTTTTCTAATGTGAGAAAAGTGCAGAAAAAGACTGAAGTTTACATTAGTACTATTGTACAGAAAATTTTAAACAGGATCAATATGAAAACGATTTCCAAAGAAACATATTGTTGAATTTGCTTTTATCTCCAGCAATGAATGTTGTGTATGGATTATTTGGTTGACAATACAATTTCGTGGTTTTTACCGACATGTAATAGTAGAGTTATTAATATGACCAGATACTCTGCATTATATCTGAAAAGACGTATTGCTCTTGACTTCATTAAAAATTTTGCTATTTGAAGTAAATAATTATTTAAGATGATACAGTGTGAAATACATATGCACGAAAACATTTAACATGAAAAATTGATTAAAATAAAATACTAGAGAGGTCTGAACAGTATACTGAGCAATGTAATACAAATCTTTGAGCACAAAATTCTTTTAACACAAAAATATATTTTGGTATCTTCAGTTTCATGTTAAATGATTTTCACTGTTTATGCATTTACGTACTGTAGTATAGATCAATGATTCTCAACCCGTGGTCCTCGGACTGCTGCTGGTCTGTAAATATCTAGTGATAAATTAATCTATAAATAAATTTTATAGTTGTAATTAAGTTTTATTGAAGCAAACTTTTGGATTAATCTCATTTCACCTAATAATTTTTGTGAAAATAGTATTTTTATCTAATTTGGTTTGCTTAGAATTCGCAAGTGTACCACATGGTCTGCAGAAGTGAAAAGGTAGTATAGATTATTCAACAGTTTTGCAATGGAAATGTATTGCTTGATGATAATGATACTTGTTTTTGCTTAAGATGACCAGTGTGGTGTAATATGTTTATATGGTAGTTGTTAAACCTTTTTTTAAAAATTCCTGTTAATTTGTGGGAACATTTTTTTTTTTAAAAAGCCTTAAGAAAAACTTATGTTTTTCATATTTGAAAATTTATTTATTGGAACTGTGTGGGAATATTTTTTTCTGTTAATCTAAACCATCCCAATGGTTCAGAATTGTTTTATTATTATTATTTATTAGAACTAAATTACATTATTCCTGAGCTGTTGAAATATGAACTGGTGCTGATACATAATTTTTAGTGTCCAGTGGGTAAAAATCGAGCTTTAAATAAATGTAGAAGTTGAAAACTTTCTACTGAATTCATTTTTTTTTTAAATCCAAGTCTCTTCACAGCAAAAGACTGCATGATTTATACATATTTGGATATATATAATGTTTCCATACCAAAAATATTCATCATTTGTGATGTGCTCACTTTTTGTCTACACTTTGTACGGTCTAATAATAAGTATCTTGTTGTCCATTTCTGTATGTTAAATAGAATTCCATACCTTTTGTAATTACATTTAATGTTTTCCATATTATGCAATTGTGTTGGTGAAGTAATGTTGCATAGCATGAAATTTTCATAGTATATTGTAAAATAAACTGCTCTATTAAATGGTTATTATATTTCATTTTAATTTACATTTTGTTTTTGTTAGAATCCCTTTTTTTTTCTTCCTTTTGTTCATCTTCGATGTGGAAATAATACTGGTTGAGCAGTATTTAAATTAGAAGATCCAGATTCCCCCATCGATAATTTGACCGTTAAACGAGCATTTCTCTATCAACAGAAGCTCTTAAAAGAAGAGTAATTTAAGCTTTGTGCTAAACTATGTTTGATATGAAAAAAAAATCAATGTAAATAAAACACAAATTACAGTCAAGCCTCCCAATAGCAGACACTGTTAGGACCAAAGTTGATGTCCGTTAATGGGGAGTGCCCCCAATTGGGAGGGGGGTCTGAATTTATAACGGCATTTTAATTTTGTATTTTAAACCTACACATACAGTGTATAATTCTAAATTAAATTAATGAGTAGTGCTTATATAAGCGTACTTTCCCAATAAGAAAATAATTTGCTGAATCTTTCGGGAAAATAAAATAAAAAGGCATTTGTAAATTGTTTCCTCTAGCTGAACAAAACCAGTGGACACAACAATGGAATCAATATTACTGATTTTCGGCACCTTTTTCGTTTTGGTGTTTTCATTGCTGTTCAGAAACCAAAGTTCTTCAATGTCATTCTTCTCTTTTAATAACGTTCCAATTTGTGTCTACCAAAATGTTCAGAAATATTTCTAATGCTAGCTTTTTTTTCTGTGTACTCAATAATCTGTATCTTTTCTTTTAAAGTTAGCCTTTTTCTTTTGAACGGCATTATTTATGGCGTAAATGCTACTAAAAGGTCTTCTAATGAAGAATGAAAGTCAACGCCATACAGGCCAGTCAACTCCTGAAAATGTTCTCCTTTCATAAGCTTCGACTTAAAGTTCGTCTTGAATGGCTCCTGTTTTCGGAGAAAAAGGGTTGTTATTCCTCTTATCAGTACTGGTTAGTCGCAGAATATCGTAAAGGAGTAGAAAAAATGCTTGCCACAAAAGCAGTGCTAAGCAAAATGTTATCAGACACAGAAAAATAAAACGAAACTTGGCTGATTTTCTGTCCACTAGCCAGGAGTGAAATACATTATACGCCTATCTCGAGGGTCTGGGGATTCAGAAACTATCCGCTATCTGGGAGTGTCCGTTAAGGGAGGTTTGACTGTATCATTAAGAGGCGGTCAATATTCTATTGACTAGCTCTTCATCATAGGTGCAAAAATGCTCCACACACAAGAAAAAAGTTGTGAGAGAACACAACCTCGTGGACACCACAACTGGTACAGGGTGTCCAGGAAAAGACTCCCTGATTTCAAAATTAAATATCTCGAAAATCAGTCCGATATAGGAATAAAATAAATGGTTTGTTTATTGTGAAACCCATAAAAATCATGTACAGAAACTTAGAAATTAGTAACAAAAACTGCCAACAGGGGGCGAAGAGGTTAGTCGTTTCGGCAGTAGCTTTACCTCTCGGAGGTACTTACATTTAAGCTAGAAATTATATCAAACCCCTTCGCAGCACTATTTATGGTGACTTCTTTTGCAATTACAACGTGCATCGCCCCCTGTTGGCAATTTTTTTTACTAATTTCCAAGTTGGTACATGATTTTTATGGGTTTCACAATAAACATGCCGTTTATTTTATTCCAATATCAAACTTCGTTTTCAAGATATTTAATTTTGAAATCAGGGATTCCTTTCTTGGACACCCTGTATGTTAACTGGTGTCCACGTAGCTGAGATTGTGTCCTCTCACTACTTTTTTCTTGTGTATTGAGCATTTTGGCACTGATGAAGACTGAAGAGGCTCCATTGTAGTCTCTAAATAGCTATATGCTGTATTTTATCTATAATTTCTGTTTTATTTCAATCAGTCAAAGCATTTTAAAAGTTTCAAAATTTCTCTCCATTTTAGCCCCATCACATCACATCCAGTGAATTTCACATCCTGGTTCGTGACTATTGTTATTGTACCAGTGATGATCATGGACCTATGACGTAGAGGTGTAGTGGGTTTGAGAGGATATGCCTTCTCCATCACGGGAGCCATCGCAGCCCATAAATAAAGTCGCTTTTTTTGTGCAAAATTGACTCCATTCCCCCTTTATAACATATCTCGCCATTTCTCATAAGTATATTGTTATTAAAAAAATGCATAATGTCACACTAAGGGTGAAAGTTTTAAGATTTTTGATAGTTTTCCATCTTCTTGAAAAACTTTGACACTGAGTGAGAAGGAAAAAAAAGTTAAAAAGTAATAATCTGTGAATGAGTTAAATATGGAGAAAATTTAGACATCTTTTTTTTATTAAATTTGTACGATTATCATAAACAACTAATATTCACTATCCAATGATGAAAAAAATAATTTTTTCTGTATTAAAGTGAAACAATCGCTTAAAATTTTATTTCTTAAGCAAACCTCTTCAGTATGTTTATTTACATTTTCTATTTAGAAACACTTTTTGCAGAAAATTAGCATTTCATTTTTAAGTATAAAGCTGTGTATACATTCATTTTATTTACAAGCAAATTAAATTTGGGACACTCTCTCTATTTACTTTAGAAATTTCCGTTTTGGGAATTTTTACTACTTTCAACACTGTCACATTTTTTTTTGTTACTCTCCCCCAATCCCTTCTCACAATTTCATGACCCCCTCAACCCCCAAAGCTTCACATCATTGATAGACAACACCTTACACCTCTATGGCCTATATAGTTAAATAAATAAATCACACATTGACATCTAACAGGAAACATCTCTTCATAACCACAAGTTATCACATTTTGGAGAGTTCATAGGCTTGTCGTGAGAGCATTTGAATGCTTCGGCGAATGAAGGGAAGTTTCGTAGAACGCGATTGACCCTCAGATAACCAGGACTGTGCTTGGAGTCGAAAGACTTGCGGATTTCGCAAAATTGCTGCAAGAAAAAAAAACATTACAACATGCAAACATGGTTGAATTTATAAGCATAGACAAACTTTTTACAATCATCAAAAAAGTATTAAATCTATACAGTCCAGTCCAGCATAGATTTAATGACACTGTAGGTTTCCATTGTTGCAATAGTTGTAATGGTGATCATATAATTTCAATATTATTTTTATGGAATTGCATATTTTGTAGAGGAAACCCTTTTTTCTTATTTATTAACTAGAACTTTTTGTTTTACCTTTTGATTACCAATCATGTATGTATCTCTGAGTTGTAAAACCATGCAATTTATAAGTATATTTCATCTTTACCTAGATGAGTTAAAATTTTAGAAATAAAATTATTTTCCAAAACAGCATGTGTGCTGTGTCCCAACATTTACTACAACAAAAATAAATATGCTCAACATGAAGAGCAAATCCCCCCCCCCACCTAAAGGTAAGGAAAATACCCCTGAAAACAACCCTCCGTAAAAATTTCAATGGCTTTGAAAATTTGTGATCCTAATATTTTGGGTTGCTGTTTCCAAAAATTTTGGGCTGACAACGCATTCTAAAACTGAAAAATTATTTTTAAAAAACTTTTTTAAATAGTATTTTTTTCAATGATTTTTGTATGCAAATTTGAAGAGTTTTTACAAGGTAGGCGAGCTTCCTCATAGTTTCAGAAAATTTCACACTATCTTCAAAAAATTTTACTCCAAAAGTTCACTACCACCCCTGAGTAAAAGCAAAAGAAAGAAAATAAATTAACAAACCAATAATAATAGTAATAATAATTACTTGAGCATAATTGATGAAAAATAGTTTTTCATTGGAAAAAGGAAGGCCTGGCAACCCGGGATCATCTCCATAACTTGCTAAATGCTTCAGATATGCCTAGAAAAATTTAGAAAGAGCATCACAAAGTTTCAATATGCACTTTCTGCCATAAAAGTTAAAAGTTTTAAAGAATTTTTAGAAGCACTTGTGAAGTGATATACAGGGTGGACCGAAAGTATCGAGCACATTTCATGCTTGAATAAAGAAAGAAAAAGTTGAGGTAGATACATTTTTTTTTGTTATAAAGACAATATCAAACAGTTTTATACAACACAACTGCACACTTTAAATAACTTTTACAACAGCTGGTTCATGGCGAATTATTTGTCGGGAAAATTTACCGATTGACCGGATTGACTCAAATCTGTAAATGGCTATGATACGGGGAAAAGCAATGAACAATTTATGATTCCATCAAGTCATTGTTTTTAGACCAATGGCTGCTGAACTAAATAAAACCAAGACCCGCCCACTTATTTAAAATATGATCGGTCCAATGAGACATCTACCTTGACCGAACCAAGTTTAATGTTTTACTTCTTTGGCTGATTTCTTAAATTCAAAGGTGACGCTTCAAGTTCTAAAACAAATACCACTTTTCGAATTCCGACCTTCAATTTTCCTGTGTGTATCTCCCCTTCATGAAAGTTTGTCTGAAAAAAAGGCGTGGTCAAGGGGCAACTCCCGACACCTGGCTTTTGTTTCTGCTGTTTCTAATTGCTTGGAGTTGAAGATTCATTAAGTTTAATATTTAATAACACCTCTTTAATCTATTTTTAATTCTGAATTACTGACCCAGATTTTTGCCTTGTGTTTGATATAAGAGTCTTCTTCTCTGTTAAATGTTGCCGGCAGATTAAACTTCAGTGCATCTAAAAAATGACATATTTACCATCCAAAGTACAGCTGTTTTACCGTAAAATATATTTGGTTTTGGGAATTTAAAAAACTAATTTAACATTGAATCAGGGATTAAAGCAATATTATTCACATGGCTCATGGCACATCGTCCAATTTTCTCCTACTATATTTCTTGGTAATAATTATTATTTTTTTTTTTTTCATCATGCTTCAATAAGCACTTTTACGTTGATGGAACTGCTGCTGCGATATTTTCAAGAGAGTTCTGATTTTCAATCAAAAAAAATTGTTTTTTTTAATCCTATCTCAGTTACATGCAAATCTAGAATGTGTGAATTATTTGCATTTCTGTAGTATTTTCTCTTAAGAATTTACATGTAGATGGGAAATCGAAGGAACGTTTAAAGTTATTAAATTATTTTGTTTACACCCAGGAAATAAATTCAATTCTTAGTATTAAATTAATTTCATTACTTCAATAATAATAATAATCAAGCAACCTACTTACTCTAAAAGCCAAGTCTATACCCTGGCTGTCACATAAATCTTCGTTTAAAGTGGTGCTTTTGATGGCCTGTTGAAGAAAAAAAAAATTGCCCTCAGTTTCATTGAAAAAATTATACGAAATACTCTTCTGAAAATCTATGCATACAATTTTTTTTAAAGTAAACTGGTACATAAAAGATCAAGGTGCAAAATTAAGGACTGGTAAGAAAGACTTGGTGTAAAACATTTGAAAAGGATTGGAGCTGAAATTTGAAATACTGCATGTCTGAAATTTTTCTTATTTGAAGTAGTATTTACAGAAAATGTTGCTTACTTCTTTCAAACTGTTCACCCTCGGATAAGAGAAAAACTCCAAATAGCAGTTTGCTTTAGTTTTTGCGAACTTCATAACATAGTTGGGCCACCATGTCCAGTTAAATTGTGTGCTGCCATCTAAAGCTAAACAAGAAAAAAAAAAGGAGGGCTTCATTACTTTTTATTTTACTGTTTTCCGAACAAAGAAAAAAAGGAACAAAAACTAGCTGTAAATTATGATTTTAAAACCCTCCATACTCAAATGAATCACAGCTAAAGATTGGATCCCAAACTTTTTTTTTTATCTGAGGGCCGTACCTCATATTAAGATGAATCTCGCGGACCAGAGTACTTACAAAATTTAAATGTACAGTGGACCCTCGTTTTTCGCGGTTTAAGATTTGACACCTTTATTTTATTTCCGTTTTTATTTATTTGAGCTTCTGTTTTACGCGGATGCGGCAATGCAAAACAGATAAAATTTTCCCTTCTTTTAAAATCTAAACTCCTAAAGATTTCAGGTTTCACGTTTTGGCATGCCAATAATCGAGCTTGCGCCACTGGAGACATTTTATGCGATTACTTCCAGACCTCTTTCCAGAAGTAAAGTTATTAAGCTCACACACTCGCTGGAAGAAGAGCTTTTATGAGTGACAAAGGAGGCCAAAACCAATTAGGGTACCGACGTCGGTGACGACAACCAATTGAAAATTTTGAGCCATTCCTTGACAATAGAAATGATTATTCTGATTTGTTGGTGAAGGAAGATTCTATCATGGAAATGATCATGGATGCGTTAATGCTCTGCAAAAAACTAGAGAAAAGTTCTTGACTGCCAAAAGACGAACATAGCCAGCTCCTTTCATAAACACTAAATGAATTTGTGTTTTCTTTAAGCATGTTGTGCTTGCATAGATATCGATTTAAGTGCACATTAAACTTATTATACAATTAGTCATCACTGGTACAGTGAAACCTGTGTAAGTTGACCACTTGCGGTGCACTACTTTAGTGGTCAACTTACAAAGGTTGATTTATATGATTAAACGGCAGTTCCGTGCCTGAAAAAAGCGGTCAACTTAGACAGGTGGCCAACTTACAAGGGTGATCAACTTCACAGGTTTTACTGTATGAAGTTCTTTTTTTTTTAATCTTCGGAACCTAACCCCTATTTCAGCACTGATATTAAGTCTTAATTTTCGCGGCATTTCCGAGGAACGCATATCACACGTTAAACGAGGGTCTACTGTATTTTAATTTTTTATAGAACAAAAGAAAACACGGAAATGAAAAAATTACTATCCAAGATGTGTTGTGATCATTACTATGCTTTATTTTAATACAAAGCTTCCATTTGTGTGCTTATTAGAGACCTATGTTTTCGGCTTCAAGTTTTCAACAATCCTTCTTGCTACCAAATAAAGGTGATTGGTTGTTTTGGAAGGTTTTAGAACATAGTTTTCGATTTGTAACATTGAGCATTACAACGGGCCCCATATTGCGGCCCATAAGTTAAGCTAACTAATAAGGATCACCTGGAATTTCATGAATTTAACATACCCAGAAGGTCGAAACCGTGAGCCAGTTCGTGTCCAATTGTCCATCCAAAAGTTGACATTGTTAAAAATCTAGACAGGAAAACAAAAAAGCTATTAGTTAAGCTAAGGATATTGCCCACAACTGAAAAATACCAACAAAACTGCAACCATAGTTGCAAAAATATATTATAATTAAATTTTTAATGGTGACAGTAATCTTGTTTTTTTTGTAAAATATATACAAAAATGAATCTGTTGAATCAGATTCATGTGAGTGTATTGTAATGAGTTTGGGGAATTTTAGGTGACTATGGAAAGGAATCACTGAAATCTTTAAAAACATATTGCAATTTTATTTAAAAACATCTGTGCAAGCTCTAAAACATCCACACGTCTAGTGTGCATATTATGACGATTTCAACTTTTTGATTCGTTATATCTTAAAAACGATGGCTCTTGGTGGAAAAAAAAGTATTGAGACATTTTTATGCATAATTATCTGATCTACAATTTTTGTCTGGGCTAACTTTATGATAAAACTTATCGTTTCACTGAAAATTGCAAAAAAAAAAAAAAAAAAGTTTTTGTAACCTTTGACACCGAGCAAATTTTTTCCTCGGTTCGGATCGATGAGGAATTTTTCGATTTCATTTATGATGCTGTTTTGAACAATCCTACCAATTTTCAGCTGAGTGCGAATTTCTGTAACTTCACTCTTATTTTTTGGTCTAATTTGACTAATTTTTTGGTCTAAAAGGCAATCAGGATAAACAAAAATCCAGGTAATAAGCAAAACACATTCTTAATAAGCTCAGGCCCGGCGACCTAGACGGCAAATTTCAAAATTGAAATTTTTTTAATAGTATGAATATCTGTTTCAGCGCCATAAGATTCACCGCTTCAATGCTTAAAAAAAAAAAAAACAGTGCTTGGATATGCAAAACCCAGTTAACTCACTTTAATTGTAAATAATACTTTCCCATTGTTTTTATTTGGTTAAAATATCATTTATTTTATTTTTTATTATTATTATTCAATAGCGGGGGGGGGGGGGGGGGTCGGCACTTGTCAATATCGCCTAGGGCGGCAGAAATACTAGAGCCGGCCCTGAATTAGCTAACTTATCTTTTATTGCAACAAAAAACAATGCCTTGCAACAAAAATACATGGTATCGTTTCTCGCAAATACTTTAAATAATACTTTAATACAATCATGTACAGTTCAGCTGCTTTGGTGTCGGATTGACGCTCCAAAGTGGGCCATATTACTTGTTAAATTAGTACAGTCAAGAGTCAAGTGCCCATACTTGGGACAGTTTTGAACTTTTACCTTTAGTACCATACTAATTATATGTTCTCCATTCGAACGAAGTATTCTATTTTTAGTATGTGCCTTAGTCAGGGGTGTGTACATGGGGGTGGGGCAATATTTTTGAAAGTAGGGATGAAATATAGAGGTAAACAATATGGAGGGGCTCGAAAAGTCATTCGTGACGGGCTCCAACATCTCTGTGCACGCCCCTGGCCTTAGTACTTCACCTCAAGACAAGGTATAGATATGTCCGTCGAAAAATAAAACAAAAAAATGTTCATTGTCCCAAATCAGGGACTCCCTCCCAAACTTGAGACACTTATTGTTTAGATCTTTCTTTCATGTATTCAGCAATAGATATTAGTTTGGAACACCAACTATCGTTTCAAAAAAAGTTTTTTTTGCAATCCAATGAAGAAAAAAATATTATTAGATAGAAATAATATAACTCTCAAAATGATTTCAGAATGTACACTTGCCCCTGGAAACATTGAATGTCTCCCCAGCCTTCTTAATTGTTTTGAATGTAATATTTCTACTTTCCCCTGTATATTTGGAAGCATAAAAGCAATTGGTGAATACAAATAATTATTAACACAGCTCATTTTTAGGTTACTTATTTCACATCTTTTCACATTCATTTTCATTCCTTCATAATACGTGAAATTCAATACAAATAAATCAGCCTCCCTTAGACTTTGAGACTCATTTTCGTTAGTAGAACTAATATACGTAATATTTTGGCAAAACGTCTTTTGCTCATTAGATTCATAGATTCCATTTTTTTTTTAAAATGGCAACTGTTCTGTCTTGTTACGGTATGATACATTTATTGTTATCAAAATAGCCCTCAATTCATGAAATTTTTTATCTATTCGTTTTTTTTAAATACAATTATACACTTTATGTCCTCAATATTCGTTATAGACACTTTTTATGCCTTAGTATTCTCACTTGGAACAGTGTCCCAAGTTTGGAGCGTATTTGCAATTTCTCAAATTTATGAATAAATAAAGTTCAACTGAATTAGTTGGATGGAAATGAATTTGCCCAAATAAGACACAGGTACATAGCCGAGATGAATTGTGAATCAAATTCGAACTAATGCTGCTCAGTTACAGGAGGTAACCATAGTTATATCCATACTTAAAAATCGCGTATTTTTTCGAAATTTTCAAAATCATAAAAATAACCCATAAAACTGATACACCAGAGTTCAATTCACATAGCCTCATTTTATAAGATAACTATTCATTTATTCTGTAACACCATTTATTTCTTGCTGGTGAAATACCAACAGGTGTACCAACCCTGGAAATTAAATTCGGCAAAATGTCCCAAGTATGGGCACTTGACTCTACTATACTTTATTGTACGTTCCATGCAGGAACTATATACGTTTAATCGAAACAAAACCGAATGTTTTGCGTTATTTATAGTTCTGTTCTTGCAATTATTAATTTTAAATTATCATTTAAGTATACATATTTTTTTGAACTCTACAAATTTGGTTCGGAAAACCGGAGACCCGGATACACGGGGGTCGCATAAACGAGCTTCTATTGTACCTGTAAAAAGTATTTAAAAGAAGAGATAAATGTATTCCCAAAAATACTATATGTGCAGACAGGGGTGCCCACAGGGGGGATTATGGCGCAAGTTGTACCATCAAAATTTGGGGTTGGGGTTTTTTTTTTTAAATTAATTTATTTAAATTTGATTTATTTGGTTTATTTTTTATTTAAATTATTTGTTTTAATTTATTTTATTATGTTTATATTTTATTTCACTTATTTATTTAGTTTGTGTGTGCGTGTATGTGTATGTCATTAGAAATCAGAACTTTTCTAATAAAATAATAATAATTAAAAATAAATAAAAACAAATAAATAAAAATATATTTAAAAAATAAAATAAAAAACAGAGCTAAAAATAAAAAATAAAAAGAGGGTTGAGAAAAATGGGGGGGGGGGGGGGGACTTGCGTCATTGAAGTGGGGGGGGGATGGGCACCTCTGTGTGCAGATAAATATTTAAATCCGCCACTGCGTTTGAGCGTGTTCATGTTTTTTTCGATCTCAAGGCTTTTTCCTATTTTAAGTTGTTACATCTCCTTGGAAAATTCACCCCTCTTTCAAATATTTGCCATTTGATGTATGAGATGAACTTTTATGCATTTTGTAAAAAGGACAGACACAATTATTTGACCAACTTGAAATATTCTATTTTAAAAAGTTGTTCATTTGAGATTTTTAGGAGTGAAAACTTACCTCGGTAGCTTTGATGATATAGGAAACGATTGCATGGCTCCAAGAGAAACAACTAAAATGAAAACCAATTAGACCAATTTTCTATGACATAATTTTTTTCTGCATTTCTATATCCTAAAAACGAGTATCATTCTGCACCAGAATAAAAGAGTACAAAAATCATTCAATTTGAAAGCAAGAATAGGGTCGTTTCCGAAATTTTAAAAGTATTTTTTTTTTTCTGAAAGAGCATACTTGAAAACATCTGACCATTTTTTAGATAATTTGACAAAGTTTAATATTTAAAAAAAAAAATTACTTTAATTGGTGTACTTTCATTGGTTACGCTTCTGCCGATGACATCACAAATGATGAAATGCCATTTAATTCAGAGAGCACACAATATTTAATTCGCTTCTTTACTCACAGGTACTGGCAACGATATGGTTGATAGCTGGCGTAGAGCGCAATATTAAATTCGCTTCTTGATTATCACGACGTGGAAACGCAGCAGATGCGCAAAAATACATCATTTGTGACGTCATAGGGACCACGCCTTATTTTCAAAATCGTACATTTAAAAATATTAATTAAAAATTAAGAGTTGGGAAAATGAACATTTTCTCGTTCCATGTTTTTTTTTTTTTTTTTTTTTTCTTGCTTATTCTACCAATTTCAGTGACGAAAAGTAGTACTTTTGACATTATTGACGTAAAAAATTAAATAATATTCTCCGCCAACGACGGGCGAGAAAATCTACATAAACATTCTATCAAAACGTTACACTATTCTAATTTCTTTTGTCGTTGTCATTGCAAAAAATAAATAAATGAAAACAGTAAATGGTGTTGACGATAATCAAATTCGCAACTCCAGAGCTCGAATACGCTACCTTGCGGTGATTAACAATACTAAAGAAAAAGGTAAAACATTCCATTCCATGTGTTTTCTTTGGGGTAAATTACAAGCTTCAGACAGTTTATGATGTAATGTAATTAATGTAATTTCAGAAGAACAGAAAAGAAAGCTTCCCACAAACACGAGGAAAAACTACTGTGATTCACTAAGCGTCAAAGCAAGTTATAAGTTACGGCATCTGTTTGTTTTACCTTTTTCATCCGCCATTAGACAGTGGCTGCAGCGCCCCCTATAGTTTATTGGAGTTGCGAATTAAATAACAGAAGGAAATATAAGCGTAGCAGACGATAACAAATTCGGAACTCCAGCGCTCGAATACGCTACCTTGCGGTGATTTATAAAACTGCGAATGCAACTAAAACATTGCCACGTTGCGCTCCACGTGTATCTGTTGACGTAAACGCGGTCAGTTTGTTCTGAGTATTTATTAACGCAATCGATGTGTCTTAGTTTGCTTTCAGCTACAGAAATTAATTCGTCCCCTAAGAGTATTCTCGAGCTTCTCAAAATAATGTTAGTTTTTCTTATTTCTTTCAAAAAAGTATTAAATGGTGGAAGCGTAAACAAGAAAACTCTGGATTAACAAAATTGGATAACGTTATACCAGGTAAAAATTTTTATTGTTTTGTATGAATTTGTAAGAATATGAGTTTTTTTTAATCTTAAATTAATTTAACTAATCATATTTTACAGCAGCATTTAGTTGGAATGGACAGTATGCAAAATATTTTCTTGAATTTATTATCGTAGAACAAAATGAAAAATGTTTAACCGAGAAAGAATTTACTTTATTCCTTTTATTCTCAGCTGAAAGGTTTCGCCAGATTTGTTTAGGGTTATAGTTTTGGAATTGTGCGAGCAAAGTAGCCTTGGCGAGATTTCGCGTTTTTAGTTAAACCACTTTTAATTTTTATCATGAGTGGAATAAAATGATAGTAAGATTACAGAATTCGATAAGTAAAAAGAAATAATGGTCAATCAACTGAAAAGAAAACTACCACCATATATAAACTGTGAGTACACATTTTATTTATTTTGTTCTGAGTGAATTTGAATAAATATCAGTTTTTCAATTCGATGAAGAAAAAAAAACGAACTTAACAACATTGACTGGACACTTTTCCTTAACCTAATTCCACATAAATGATTTAAATAACCTTTGTTACTACAGTATCGTACTGAAATAGAAAGTATGCAAATAAATTTTCTTGAAAATATTTATCGCAGAACAGATTGAAAAATCCAGAAAGAACGTTAAGAATTTTAACAATAAAAAATAAAAGTTCGCCAAAAATTTGTTTATAAGGTTATGGTTTTAAAATTGTGTGAAAGAATAATGTATCTTGACAAGATTTCGCATATCAGGTAAATCATTTCCATGACGAATGAATTAAATGCATGATTTCTTTAGATATCCAATCATATAGTCATAGAAATAAATTATCTAGTGTTAAACGTTACTCTTGACAGTCTGCCACGTATGTGCACTATGTGACAAAAATGTCAACAAATGCCGGAAATGTCACGAAACTGAACTTAATATGTACTAATGTATAGAAAAAACGGTACAAAATGAAAATGCCGTTCGAAGCGAACCAAAAATTTATGAATTCCGAATTCAACATCGTGAAAATGGCTGCTTCAGAACAACTTACTGTGTGTTCTGCATGAATTGTTTACTTTCGTAATACTTTTTGGTTTCTAATCTCTTTCTATATGGGTCAGAATAACCAAAAGACTTTGAAAAATCTTTTCAAATGAATAAAGCGAAAAAATCATACATAACAACAAAAATTACAACACTTTTAGCATTTTCTTCGTTACCATGTGCGTTTGTTTTGGTTTTTAAGTCCGCCATTAGACAGTGACTTCAGTGCCCCCTATAGTTCGTTGGAGTTGCGAATTGATAAATATTAAATGTAAAACACGGCAGACGAAGAGGGAAAAAATAAGTAAGAAAAGTGTTCTCAAAAGACCTTTTGCCTGCAATCCATTATTATGGACTTTTTCAAAAAAATAATGTAAAGACAAAAAGTGCAAAAGCAAAGGATTTTATAGCTCAAGTTGTAAGTTATTTTTATAATTTTCATACGTACTTATAATATAATTCTTAATGAATATACTATTATGTTGTTTACTTAGCTTATTTCAAAAAAGATTTATCAATAATATTAATTACTTCTTTTATATAGTAGCTATTGATTCAATATTATTACTTTTAAAGAAAAATGTTGTTAATTTGGAAAACTAAAGAAAGTTTCCCCGCACAAATCGAATAATATTTCTTGGAACCGACGGTATTCGTTTTAGTGAGGCTGAGAGTAATTAATGGTTAAGAAACTGAAAATGGCGTAGCATTATGAATAATTCTTTTCCCTCGTGCTTTTTATTTTGGAGAGAAGAAAAAATATTTTGTTTCTATTCAAGCCAAAACATTTGAAAGGCAGCTGTTTTTTTCTACAAAGAGAAAACATCCGGAAAACAAATGTTGTTACAAAAATTAATTGTACATGTGGTCAAATGTATTTTTTCCAAAGGAATTGTTTTCATGAAATGGAATTTAATATAGAAAGAGTTGTAAATAAGAGCTCGCTTTTAAATATGAAATTCATTGAATCTTGTTTAAGCATTATTTTATTTTCTGTAGGTAATGAAGAAGAGTAAAAATTGATTCCAATTAAAACATTACTAAATTAAATTATTGCCAAAAACAGTATTCATTAAAATAAAAATTCAAAGTGAGATCTCGCCTTGAAACGAACATTTGATTCGTGTGATATTAATAATTATAACAATTTTTTTAAATTATTTTTTTTAAACAAGTGAAAAACACCAAAACTAATCAGCACGAATTTTAACTGATTTGCACATCTGAAAAGATAACGAAAGTATGTAAAAAGTATGTAAGTAGATGAACCATGTTTATAAGAAACTTAACAAGTAATTCAATTAATGGAACGGAATTCGGTGTACAGACAAGCTATGAAAGGAAATGGTGATGATTACGGCCGTGTGCAGGTAAAGGGTAACTGCTAATTTTTCATTTTATTGCATTTTTGTCATCTATTGCACGTATCTTTATTGTACAAACTCGCTTATTTGGTTTACGCTGAAAAAAAGGCGCGAAAAAAACGTCTAATTTCAACATTTTCCTGCTATTAGTATTGAAAATCCACCACACGTTTCTTCAAATACCTCGAAAACTCATTTTCTGCTGATACTGCTGTTTACCTCCACACGGCAGATTAGCTTTGATGTTTTTTCACTTCTTACTAAAAAAAAAAGAAAAAAAAAAATGATAGAATATTTTTTTCAGTTCCAAAAAATGATTCCATTAGCTGACTGCAAAGGGTGGTGTTTAACTTAGCTATATTTTGGCACTTGCATCTCAAGTGAGCTCCAAAATATATTAAAATTAAGCAACGCTCTTTGTAGCCAGCAAATTGGGACTTTTTTTCGCTTACACGTAAATAATAAGCCATGATAAAGCATACATGTTTTGTCTTACCCACTTGATTTCCACTGAAGAAGCTGTAGGTATCTGCATTGAAAGCTGAGTAAATTCTGCAATTTAATAAAAATAGTAGAAACACATAGTCTCGAATATATTTCATGAGTAATATAGAAAACCAAACATATTTTTCCTCACCAATGCGCTGTAAATATAAAAAGAGCCTTATACATTTGGGTGGTTCAAAGTTACATGTAGAAAAAAAAAGTTTCTTAGATAACAAGACACCCCTCAATATTTTTATACTTGTGGAAAGAATTTTAGCTTCCTATTTCAACTGAAAGAGGGTGCTCCCCCCGAACTTCATACGTATGGTTAAGGGGTTAAAAAAATACATTGAACTTAAAAACATATACATTGCAATAAAATAATGATTTACAAAAAAAAAAAAAAAACACCTGGGGAAAATAAATGTTTCTAAATTTGTGACATTTTCTATGCTACGTCTAATGTTAAATGAAGGGCTCATTGAGCATCCCCTTAAAATTTGAGTAAGAAGTTATGACTTTTACAGCATAATACTATTAGTAAGTCTAAAAAAAAATAGGGGGTATTCTGGGCTGTAGCTGAAAAAAAGTTTTTTTGAACCACCCTACTGTGCATGCATAGTACGTGTGGGCCTTTACAGACTGCCTGTCACTGCCGAAGGCAGGTAAAAAGCAGTAACTGCAAATTTTTAATTGTTTTGCATTTTAGTCTTTTGTTGTCGTTAGCTTTATTGTGCTATCTTGCTCTTTTGGTTTCCGCTGGAAAAAAAGCGCGAAAAAAAAACCTTCTAATTTCAACATTTTCCTATGGTTAGTATTAAATCCCAAACACGTTTCTTAAAAAATCTTGAAAACTCATTTCTACAGGTTCTGTCGTTTACCTGCCCGCGGTAGCAGTGGCGACACTACGGGGGGGGGGGGGGGGGGGGCTCCCCGGCTTTTACCCGTCGGGGGGTCACACTCAACGGAATTGCATTACAAGTTTTTGAAAAATATGAAGCTAAAATGCATTTTTAAGACTACAAATTGGAAAATGTTCCGGGGGGAGCCCCTGGGTCCCCCCCCCCTTTTTTTAATCTCTCTTTTGTACATCAGCAGCAGACTTAAAATTTCGTTATAACACAAATGTAGCTTCTGAATTGCATGAATTTCATGTTTTCATATTCTTTTTTTCTTTTGTGTTTGTGGGGGGGGGGGTTACATCACAAATTACCGCCCCGGTGTCACCCATGCTAGGTACGCCACTGTGCGGTAGGTCAATCCCGGAATTTATAACTAAAATTCCACATTTTCAAAAAAGGAAAAAAAAGTTTCTCCTAGACAACAGGACACCCCTCAATATTTTTATACTTGTGGATAGTAATATACTGGAAGAATTTTAGCTTCCTATTTCAACTGAAAGAGGGTGCTCAACCCCCTCCCCCAAACTTCATACGTATGGAGAGGGGGGGTAAAAAATATATTGAACTGAAAAAACAATGCTACATATAATAATATACACAAGTAATAGGCATATACATCGCAAGAAAGTAATTATTTACAAAAAAAAAAAAAACCGTCTGGGGTGTGACATCCAATGGAATTGCATTAGAAATTTTTGAAAAATCAGAAGCTAAAATGAATTTTTAAGACTACAGATTTGAAAATTTTCTGGGGGGGGGGGGCGGTCCAGGGTTTCCCTGGACCGTCCCCCTTTATCTCTCTTTTGTACATCGGCAGCCGGCTTAAAATTTCGTTATAACACAAATGTAGCTTCTGAATTGCATGAATTTCATGTTTTCATATTTCTTTTTTTCTTTTGCGTTTGTGGAGGGGGGGGGGGTGACACCACAAATTACCGCCCCGGTTGTCACCCATGCTAGGTACGCCACTGCGCAGTAGGTCAATCCCAGAACTTATAACTAAAATTCCACATCATCAAAAAAGAAAAAAACAAAACTTACAATTGTAGAGCTAGCTCCATGTCGAAAATGGTGCTGCCTTCAGACACACCTTCCATGAGCTTCCGCATTCGCATGGTGGCTAACTTCAATCCGTTCTCCAAGAAGGAATCTCCCAATTTCCCCATCTACTTAAACAAAAAAATCGGCAGTAAATTGTAGTGTCATTAAACTAATTGTCACAAAAGTTTTATGCTGTGAAATACCAAAAACATAGAATCTGTATCCATTTAATGTCATACGAAAAAAAAAACTGAGGTTAAAAAAAAAAAAAAGCCAAAACTTACGCCAGAATAATACTCATCAAAAAACGTCCTCTCCTTGTTGGGGTAGGTAAGAGGATATTGGATTAAATCTAACTGGAAAGAAAACAGAATTAATTATTTAATATTTGGAATATATTGTCGGTTTTTCACGAGAAGGCACTTCGCCCCGCCTCCTCGAGCGCAGAGTTCCATTTTACGCGGGGGTGATCGATAAGCAATCCACGTGCATCTAAATGAGACAACCAGACAGCCTTAACTTGGGCGTGCATTTAAATGTGCAGAAAAGTCTTACTGTTTGACCGCGGATTGTATGTAATTTGGCAGTCTGCCAAGTAAAGACTATTTCATCTGAATGAATCTAGCAGGAGAGAAGGGAAAATAACGATGGGATTTTGATGCACGCGTTTTATAATGCCACTAGTGCCTTATTCATTTATTGCATTCTCTAAAATAAAATCAGGGAAAACAAAAATAGTTATCATGGAAACAACAAAAAGAAAAGAAAATATTTTCATTTCGTTCAGGAACGTAAAAGCAAAATGGTAAGCTCAAAATTTTGTTGTGAGTAAATAAATCAATTAATTTTTGCCGAGAGAATATAAATCGAATATAATTTACAGGGTTCATACTCTATTTGGATGAAAAAATTCCATGACTTTTTCATGACTTCATGAAAATTTTCATGATCTTGTTACACGAAGAGAATAGTACTATTTAATATCAAACTTGCGATTTTTTATTTATTTATTTATTTTTTCTTTCTTCTATATCTAATATATAGAAGAAAGTATTGGATTCGTGCAAATTTTCGAATTTCGAATTTTGACGGATTCGAACGTTTTGAGGTGTGCTGAGTCCATTTCGACCATTTTTGGAAAATGTCTGTCTGTCTGTGTGTGTGTATGTATGTGTGTGTGTGTGTGTGTGTGTGTGTGTGTGTGTATGTATGTGTGTCACGTCTGTGTGTGACCAGTTTTTTGTGGCCGCTCTACAACAAAAACTACCGCATGAAATCGAACGAAATTTAGTACACATATGTGCCCCTATGTGAACTTGTGCCCATTAGTTTTTGGCGCGAATTCCTCCAAGGGGGGTGGAGCAATGGGACGTTTTTCGAGTTACGCGTGCTTGCTATTCCTCAGGAAGTTACTGGCGGAATCAAACAAAATTTGGTCCATATGTTGGTATTAACAGGAACAGGTGATGATTCAATTTTGGTGTCAATAACTCAAACGGGGGTTGAGCTGTAGAACGTTTTTTGTCGTCAATTGTGACTGCTGTATCTCAAGAAATAATGAACGGAATGAAAGAAAAATTTATCGGCAAGTAGCCCTTAGTGGGTATAAGAACTGATTTTATTTTTGTTTCAACAGCTAAAAGGGGGGGTAGCGCAATCACCCGTTCTTTTTTTCCATTTTGAGTGTCCTATCTCAAGAAGTAATGCTACGTTCTGGTTGAAATTTGGAATATATGTGAATCCATATGTAAACAGGCTTTGGTTCTATTTTGACGCCGATCGCTCCAAGAGGTGTTGATTTTTTTTTTGCGAATAAAAATATTTTTATTAATGCAACAATAAGAAAGATAAATCGTAATAGATTGTCGTCTGCGTATTTCTCGTGATTTTAATTGTATGGAAATGATAGAAAATATGATCTCAATGATTTAAAATTTTTAACTGTTGCCATCTTATGTTTGTTAACAAATAAAATATTTGTAATTAATTCAAGCAAGGCTTTTAAAATAACTTTCAATTTTCGCTCTTTGCTTTGCTTTTGCAATAATTCAGACATTGGGATGGTCGTCAAGTTTTTGCATGTGTCATTTTGTTTTTGTTGGGAATATTGCTTCCTCGTCAAGCATGGGGAGGGATCAGAAAAAAAAAAGAAAAATATAGAAGAAAGTTTCGTGATGGCCACAACATACTATTTTTTTTTTTTTGGAAATGAGCATTAGCAAAACTTTTATGTGAATGCCACTGCCTAATTGAAAAAATATCAGTGTACACCTAAAAAACTGAATTCTTACCTGTTTTCATCATATAAGTTTAAGTTAAAACTAAAGTGAATGATGCTTAAACATGGCGACTATTTTTTTTTAAACAGGCAGAATGATAATGATTGGGGAAAAGGTTGAATGAATCATTACTAAGTTTCAATAAATTTGCTTCAAAAGTTGTCTTTTAATGTCAACTTGACAATTTTTTGGTTCTTTAATATAAAGCCACATTCTTTAGTAAATTCATGTTTCTAAACCAGATATCTATTAAAAAAAAACATTTCATAGTAAAAAATCTTTTGATTTAAATGTACTTGTTCACTTATTTGTACATTTTCAAATGCATATATAAATTGATAGGTTCAGAAATTTCAGAACATGTTTGAATAATGACACTGAACGTACCAGTGGGTCGCATGGATTAGTTTTGCGGGCCGTATATTGGACACTACTGTTTTTGAGCATTAAAATTCCCTGATTTCTGTGTTTTATCGCCTGACTAAAGATTGTCCAAAACCTTCAACAAATTGAGATAAACTCTGATAAATCTTAAAATAAAGATTTAGGAGTGATGGAAACGAACTTGGATGCAATGTTTTTCGAGATCGTTCCAATTTTTCAGTTTAAATAGCTTTCATGGTGCAATACTAAGTCACACAAGATTTCTAATGCTTTTTTTTTTTTTAGCTACTGTTACTTTTTTCCCAGAACATTTTTCCATGACTGAAAATAAATTTCCATGACTTAGACTGAAAATTTCAATTTTCCATGACTTTTCCAGGTCTGAAATTTGCTTATTTTTTTCCATGACTTTCCAGGATTTCCATGACCCGTACGAACCCTGAATTTAGATTAAAAAAATGTTGCTGAGAGCAAATTTTTTATTTTTATAAAATTAAGGCTAAATAATAGAGAGGCAAAAGTGCACATCTGTAACGAACCAACTAACACCTCTATAAACTAATAGATACCCCCACTTCCGCCTATAAACCGGATATTAGCCTTTCCATGCAATCGATGGTCAGACAGTAGTATCCTTTTCATCACTTGCTTCACATGTCTCTTGTCATTTTAGTTATTCTTACATTTTAAAAACTGCTGCTTTTACTACGAAATGCTATGATCTGAATATACCTTCTGCCGAAAACAGCAAGAATCATCGGATACCACGTGACGAAGGAGGAGTCAAGTGCCTTCTCGTGGAAAACGGACAATAGTTACTGTGAAGTAAATATTAACAGATCAATGTCAACATTCACATCACAAAGACGTGGGCAAAAGACCAAATATTTCAGGTGAACCACCGGTAACTGTTGACATTCTCCAACCTCAATTTATATTAACGGCAACACTAGTAACACCATCTCAAAGATTAAAAAATTGCAGTAATAATCATTGATTTAAAATCTGAATTTAATAACCTTGCTCTTTTATTACCGCTTAGTGATGAAATTATAAAGCTAACTTCGTTAGCTTTATATTTTTGACTCATGGAGCTAATTAACAACCTTCGCTAATCAGACCCGGATCTGCGTACCAACACGTTCTTAAAGGGCCCAAAGCCCCAAGATATTGAAGAAAAAATTAAAAAAAAAAAAAAAAACTAGTACTAAGACTTATTACCGTTACACCTCTGGCCTCTGGGGAGAGGCCCTACAGATTTTGTTGCAGGGGGCCCCAAAATTTGTAGATCCGGGCCTGTTGCTAATATTCTGTATTTTTTAGGACATTTTAAAGTTTTAATCAGGTTCCTAGAATAAATATTAAAGCCTTTTAAGGAAACAGCCATCATGGAGCAATTCGACTCCCTTCCCCCCGTTTTACTTGCTATTAGGCTTGTTAGACACTTAGTGATTCACACCAAGGAAAAAAATTCTATGGAGTTTCAAAAATTTCTGCATAAGGTTTTTATTTATATTGTTAACACTGAAGCGAACCAGTGGCGTAGGAAAAGAGGTAGCCCCCGGGTCCGGACCCGTTAGTCTGCAATAATGGGGGTTTTTCCTTCAGTCAAAAGTACTACTTTTAGTCACTGAAATTGATAGAATAAGCGTAAAAAAATAAATAAATAACATTGAGTCAGAAAAAACTCATATTTTCCCAACAATTGTTTTTTTTTTTATTTAATTTTTTTAAATGCCCGATTTTGGAAATAAGGCGTGGTCTTTATGACATCACAAGTGATGAACTTTGGCGCGCTATTCCAATGGCGCTCTGAATGCTTAAGCTTGCTGTCTACTGCGTTGCCAGGCAATGATAATTTGCGCTGTACGCTAATGGCATCACTGAATGGCATTTCATCACTTGTGATGTCATGTGCAGAAGCATAGAAAATGAATTTCAATCTGCGCGCCGATTAAAATAATAGTTAAAAAATATTAAGCTTTGTCAAGTTATTTTTAAAATGGTCAAATCCTATGTTTTTAAGCATGCTCTTTCAGAAAAAAATACTTTTAAAATTTCGGAAACAACCCAATTAAAATTAAAGTTATTCCTTTCCACTTAGAATACGTTTTTCATCGTCTAATCAATTGGACGTAAGTAATACTGCGTATGTAAAAGTAAAATCAAATTACCTCTGCCTCAATTAACGTTTCTGATTATCAGAGTTGGCTGATTTTAGGCAGGACACAGCCATTAAGGAATTTCTAGCTACGCCACTGACATGAACTGGCTATGACTAGCCTTTCCCGCTTGACGTTAAACATAAAATTCTTACTATAAGCTAAGCAGCTGCAAAGGTAAATATCGACATTTTTTTTTTTACTATAGCATTTATAGCATACTAGCCGCCTGCGGTGCCGGCCTGTACCTCGCCGCCCACGGCGTCTCGCACAGTACGCCCCCGGTGGGTTAATGTGGGTTAATTCTTCGGAAGTACTAAAGTACAGCGCCTTTGGCGCTGTACTTTCTTTGGCTTCGCTTAGCGAAAGAAATGTTTATAACGTTTTCGGTACGGAAATTACATTCTTTCAAAAGAAAAGATGAAAAAAATTATCGTATCAAAAAACACATGGCCTTCGTCGGTACATCAATAATTTAAACAGTGTGTTAATTTTTTTCACGGCGCAGCTCTAGAATCATTGGATTCCCGAACTATTCAATAACTTCCGCTTTATACGGAAAAAGGAGAGAAAAAGAAAAACCTTCGCTCTGTGAATGACTTGTTCTTGACCGCTTACCAGGATAACGGGGAATATTATGGGGAAAAGTGTACCGAAAAAAGGGAAAATTGCTCCAAAGAAGAACTGCCAGGAAAAAGAGTTAGGGTTTTAATCGTTTTTAAATAATATATCCGCTAATTAAAGTCGGATAGCTATGCCACATAGCTAATCATGTAGCCAAGAAAATTACGAATGGATCAATACCTGGTTCAATGCTCAGTTTTCTGTTGTTCACCCGGAGTGGCGATGACATACATAGATAGATAGATAGCCACATACAACAACTTTTATGTATAAAGGTTAAAAATATGACTTACTTTATGCGCACTTCTCATTTGATCATTTTGCAGTAGATCTCTTGTGTCCTTCAAAATCATCCTAAATTCGTTCGCTATTAAAGGAACAATTCTCTCCATCTATTGTCAAAGGGGAAGGTTTTATTATTTATAGAAAATATTGTTATTTCTGATCATTGTATTGAATTTTTATTTGGTTGAACTTACGAGGGCTGGTTTTTTTTTTTCCTACCTCGGCCGCACACTATGAAGGCCAATGTGCTTAAAAGTAGGCAACAGCACACCTCCCCTTTTACACCCTCTGCCGCTGTAGTATAACAAATGCTTCAATCCTGAAAGTGCTTATATATAAAAGTAATATCTTTATTGTACATTACTTTTTTTGTATTCAACCGTCTCTTTTTTATTGCCCGTCAGCTTTTGAAATTAAAAAAAAAAAAAAAAAAAAAAAAAAAACACAGCCCTCGTATGAAAAAAAACAAATTCTTGAAGCCAAAATTAAAGCAAGATTAAATTTAAGAAAATTAATTTGCAATTTAATGGAATCTGGTTTCCCTTTAAGATGGCTTTTGATTGTTTGCAGACAAAAGTTATCATCCGTTAACCAATATCATTAGATATCTTGCAAACATTTGAACAAAAATGTCCAGACGACCCTGTTAATTGAATGGGTGGCGGGAAAAACTTTGAATGTAGGTTTTCAACATTTTTTATTTATTTATTTATTTTTTTTTTACGGTGGAAAAACAATGAATAGTCCAGAGAATGAATCACCTGTGTTTTTAGTACGTCTACACGGTCAGAAAATGCGCTAGTTGGTATTGGCCTTTTAATAAAGTGTTCATAATAGATGGAAAACGTTGTATGTTGCAAATTTGCTTTGGGGCTTCCTTGCAATAGTAAGTGAGTGGGTAATTGAATGAAAGAACGTTGTATGTGTTGTACTCAGTGACCTGTTTAGTATATTTCGCTAAGCAGATTCGTTTTTTGGCTGTAGTGAAAAGTTGTTGTTTTCGACATACAACGTTTTTCCCGCCACCCATTCAATTGTTCAAGTTTCTTAACTGCTTCATTAGCTCTTTATTTACTTACTGGACTTTTAAGTTCTATCAGATTTATCGCTTTTTCAACTTTTTAAAACCTAACGTAGCTTTAAAGTTCAACTCTGCGCAGCTCATTCAACTGTTGGTCTGCCATGCAACCTAATTTCTTTTTAGAATATTGTTAGAAATAGAGCTAAGAGCGAGAAATGTGAAGAGCTGGATTTAAAATTTTAGCAAATTAATGGTTAAACAGTGATATATGACATAAGCTGTTGAGAGCAAAAGTAATGTAAATCAATAAAACAAGATTTTGAGTAATTCAATAGTTTACTCAGTCAATTTTGCACGAAGTACAGTTGCTGTTCTATTTCACTATTACTGTCCATCCGAAAATGGTTGAACTTAAACTTTCACCACTTTCGTATGAAATAGAATTAGGATAAGACTACTTTCTGAGATGGTTTAAATATAAATTATAAAAAAAATGACTTACACCACTTTTGCTCTCAATGTTCCGAACAATATTTTAAGATTAAAATATATTCAAATAATATTTTAAAATTAAAATCCTGAGTAAAATTTTTCTTTCTGATATAACCCATGGTGCAACTCAATTCCATCCATAGGGGTGATCTCAAATACTAAGCTTGCAATCCCCCAGCTAATTTCTTTCTGACGTAGAACTATTAATGACACTAACATTATCCATGTTTGATTTGGCATTATAAGATTGCAAATTCAGTAAATTACCGCCCATTAGCCAGGGCTAAAGCAGAAATACGTGAAATACACCGCCAGCTCAGTCATTTCCAGCCGAGGACTGCAGTTTCGTGCTTATTAGCACTCATCAGCCCGGCATAAGAAAGTGACTGAGCTGGAGATGGAAAACCTCTTAAGGAAGCCAAGAGTTCGAAACAAACTGGTAGCTAATATAGAATTAGCAGACCAGACTCGGCTGGAAATGACTGAGCTGGCGGTGTATTTCACGTATAAGATTGCAATCCTGGTTTCTTAAGCTTATATTTCTGGTGTAAAATCCTTGTGTATATCAACTCTATCCAGGGTTGAACTCGTAAACTAAAATTGTCTAAATCCAATAATATTGCGTAAACTAAAATCGTGTTTCCTTTCTTTACCTTTCTGGCGTAAAATCATTGTATATGTCAACTCTATCCAGGGTTGATCTCGTAAATTAAAATTGCATAAATCCAATAATATTGCCTAAACTAGGGGTTCTTCAACTTTTTCGACCCGCGGCACCCTTCGAAGAATTAGAATTTTTTCACGGCACCCTAGTCCATTTCTATTTTTTAGGTAAACGCGTATGTGTGCCAAACAAAACTACCCTAAGGTTCAAATCCTAATATATTTCTCCTTTATGATTGAATTACTACATCTTTTGCATAATTCGTCAGATGAATCATAAAAGGTAAGAAAAAAAAGTGAAAATTTAAGTTTCAATTTTGTTTCTCCGCATTTTTAACAAAGAAAAGCGATTTCGACCTATTAGGAATATGGGATCTCAAAGGAAGACACTGGGCAAAGATTACGGAAAATTGAAGACAAAAACGCCAATAAATTACCAAACTAAAACGAATTGGAAGGGTCTTTGATATCCGTATACATTAAACCACATTTGATAGCCTCCAATAGCATTACCGAAAATGCCATGTTTACTTCCATAGAGAGGAGAAAGATCTATCGTCATATTCGGGGCATTTGATAATTCGTTAATGTCTGTTTTCTGTCATTATCGGCACAACTCGTGTATATATGTGCAGCATATGCAGCACATGATCATGTCCTCCACTCGGTGCTCCGGTGTCATATTATAAGGACACCGGAGTTCTAAAAAGGTTAAGCACAGTCTTAACGGCCAACAATCTATTTTTCTTGGTTATCAAATCACAGGGGAAAATTCCAAAGCGTACGGAGTGACACTTATCTTTGTGAATTCGTCAACTGCATAAATTAGACTACAGCATCAATAAACAACCTTTTTTAAACTAGTAACCTACAATGAACCATGTAGAAGCAAAACTTACAGTAAAATAAGATCAGATAGTTTTTATATCACTCTTTTGTAATAACTTTTGTCTGGTTATTGAAAACTGCTTGTTGATAAGCATTATCATCAGTTAGGCATTCTAATGAAGATGAAGTCAAGATCTAGCAATTTTTTACTGTGCTGCATCAAAAAAAGGGAGAATGGCCTTATTGGTCTATATGACTTGATTTGGCAAACGCACCTAACATATACGATACTATATTGGTAACATGGACACTTCGCGGCACCCCTCGCCTCTTCCTTCGGCACTATAGTGTGCCGCGGCACCCAGTTTGAGAACCCCTGGCCTAAACTAAAATGATATTTCATTTCTTTACTTTTCCGGCGTAAAATCATTACATAAATCAACTCTGTCGAAGATTCATTTGGCGGCAGAGTGCCTTTACCTCTTTCTCTCGAACATCCAAATCAATGCTCTTGTTGTATTCCCCAAGCAGCGCGATGGGCACCAGTCTCTTGATGTACACCACGCATTGTCTCCACCGAGGCAACCACCGATCAGGATTGATGACAAACTTCCGGGTCTTCCGCGGCAGAAGTTGGAAATTATTCTCCAGAACTTGGCGGAAGGGTTTGCCCATGAAACCCAGATGGTGAAACACAAACTTCCACGTCAAGTAGTTGGCCAAAACTCTAGTTATCAAAGATAAACAGTAAATCGTCATGAAAAGTATACGCTTCCTCATTGATCGAGATACAAATGTACAACTATTACTGAAGTGACAACCAATTTAGGCTCAGCTAAGCTGCTTTAAATCAAATTATCGATCCCAAGAGACGTCCTTTCAAAACTATTCACCCCATTGCAAGTAATAACTGCTCCCCGTAAACTATTCTAAATGCTTTCATCATTGAAGTTAATTTCGCATCGTGAACGCCCAAATGCCCGCCATCTGGTGGGAAGTTGGATGCGAAATTATCTGTGCTATTGACATCCACCTCTTACTGTTGGCACATGAAAGACTGGATGTCATTTCGGTGGATCGAATTAGGTCTGAAAAAGGGTAAGGCCTCTAAGACAATCCAATAGGAAAGTTAAAAAAGGTTTTCAGTAAATACTTTCGTTGTGCAGCATGTTCCGCAACAGAACGCAATAAATTATCCACCCGTTGCCTTGCACAAAGCTTTGAAGCTCGGCAATATGTCTACTCTACTTGTTATTGCGATCATCAATTTTTCAAATAATCCCACAGCTAAAAGTCACATGCAACGATACCGGTTGAACAATATCATTATTTCACAAGGAATATTGATCATTCTGTTTTCCGTAACTTCTTACATTTTGTTGCGACGTGAAAAGAAGCTCCATACAGTACAAACATCAGAGGACAAATTCCGGAGTTGCTGGACTACAAGGATCTTGTAATTGAGCAGTATATGGATTGGAGATGGTCGAAGCAGGTAGAATCTCTAAATCTGTATACAGTAAACTCACGATAATCCGCGGCCTTTCACACTTGCAAAAAAAAAGACCCGTGACCCACTTCCACTAATCAAATCTAATTTGAATTCTGAAACTTTGAATTCAAATTATGTTTTTCGCAATCACGAGATGAGACAAGACCCTACTCATTAGAGTTATTGTTTCTAGAAACGGCTCTCCCCCCCCCAAACATGTCCCTCCTCCTGGATGGTTACGTGTGTATAGTTGAGTGTGTGTGTGTGTGTGTAGGCTTACGTGTGTGCACGTAGGCGTGTGTATGTGTGTAAAGGCGCGAGCGCGTGTGTGAGTGTGTATGTGTATGAGCATGCGTGTGTAGGACATGGACGCCACTACCCAGGAGAAGTGGATTCCTGGGGACAGTGCTCAGGACCAGAGGAGCCGTGCCGGTGGGCGGTGGTGCTGCAGAGGCCCCTGGTCCAAGCTGAAAAAGGAACCACAACATCAAGGACTGTCAAGTGAAAACAATAAGCAATCGTGATTGCTCAAAAAAATTTTTTGATATACTGATGATAAACTGAACTGTGATGATAAACGGAATGTAGATTAATGCACTCAATTTTCCTTTACAAGTGCAAAATCTATTTTTAGACATTCTTATTTCTTTCTTCCCCTGCCCCTCCAATGGCATCAAACATTTCAAGATCCCCGAAACATGACTAGTTGGAACCTGATTTTTAAATTTACACTACTCACTACAGTGAAACCTGTGTAAGTTGACCACTTGCGGTGCACTAATTTAGTTGTCAACTTAAGCAGGTGGTCAACTTATAGAGGTTGAATTATATGATAAGATCTAATTCTGTGCCTGAAAATAGCGGTCAACTTAGACAGGTGGTCAACTTACAAGGTGGTCAACTTTACAAGTTCCACTGTACTTTGAATTTTACTTCTTACTAAGTTTTAGATCTACACTACTAACGTGCATAAACGAGTGACCGGATCCCATAGGGATCATCATAGGGACATCTCTCCTCCTCTAGGCGTTTTTGGTGTAACCTAGCTTACTCTGTTGCAATTAATCTGCTTGTACGATTTCCTCGCGTATGTGGGGGTAATCCGTTTGCAATAACGAGCGACCCTTTCTTAGCTTTTACATGCACTTATACGTTTTAGCTATAGTTTACAAGCATGGGAAAGTTATTGATGTTTTTATGCTATTGCAAACACTAGCATCGCTTTTACCTAATTTGCGGATTATCCTCGATTTCGCTTATAATCGCATCCGCGTTTAGCGTGCCATCCTTTTCCACGGATAATCGAGAGATTACTGTACTTGATATGGATGATGGATTTCAGAACACGAGCATACATTTAAAACTTTCTTGAGTACGCCTTTGAGAAAACATTCTTTTGAGTGTTGGTGCATGTCCCCCTTTTTAGAATACTTTGCGTGTCACAAACTTTTTGTACGTGGGCTGGTGGAGGGGAACACTTTTAAAAACTGTTTACTAATTTTACCTGGAGTGACTTTAGATACTTGGCACTGTCGAAATCACAGACCTAGAATTAAACTAGAGTGCAAGCTAGGGTTATATTTCGGCTGCGCAGACGCGCCCCTGAAAACGTGTTTTAATCCCTATTGAATAATTCTTAGCTACTTAGCATGATGATATATATGACTGTCTTCCTAAAATTAGAAATCCTGGTGTTTGAATGGTTTCTGAAATAAATGATTCAAATTAAGAAAATTTTAATTACAGCTTTCCAATATATCTGCTGGAACAAATTTATAAATTACGAATAATATGAAAGAATAGTCAGCTGAAAACGAAAAATTACAAAATATCATTCTTACTTCGAAGAAGTATTGTGTAACAGGTCGTTGACTGCTGCAATGCTATGTTCTACTCCGTCTACGTAAACATGTTGCTGGTCAGGTGGAAAATTAAGACGTAGCTCTGAGAATACAATATTCCTCCATCTAAACCAATTAATCTGCGAAACATACAATAAAAGTAATTAAGTTAACGTGAAGTTGCAAAGGCTGCATTGATAGTCTAATGATTTATTATACACATTGATTAAAATTTTGACTATCATCTCTGAGCTAATTATTACTTTCTTTTACATAGTAAAGGAAGTATTGTATTCGTAAAAAAATGTTCTCTCAAACATCAGCCAAAATTTCCATTTTGCTCACCCTCGAATGAACGTTGAGTTTTTTTTTTTTTTGGCTCGATCGCACGTGCATATGTACCTAAGACCTTATGGACGTCCGAAATATCCATTTTGACGATCCCCGAGTCATGACTATCAATAGACATAGATATAGATTGACAGATAGACGAGTTTTCTAGTGACGTCTGTATGTACGTACGTATGTGCGTATGTATCTTGCATAACTCAAAACCGGTAGGCCGTAGAATGTTGAAATTTGGTATGTAGGCTCCTAGTGGGGGTCTACATACCTCCCTCCCCCGTTGTGCACCTCCCCTTTTGGTTGCTTCCGGATGTTCCAAAAGAGGTCTTTTACACCTTTTAGGGATATAATCAGTGTTAATTTCAATGCAAACTCAAGTGATGTTATAATTTGACGAACAGTTGGCCATATATCACCAAGCTTTTGGTCACCAAGTTTCGTCACCAACTTGGCGATATGGTGACAAATTTGTCGAAAAATTTTATTTTCCAAATTTCGTTTCAATTCGGCGCTATTGGCGATATTTAGAGAGTTATCTATTGAATTACGTTAACATTTTCGAGATTGGGAAACGTAATCTCTGTAAAACGCTTTTTTGCATCGGTTCGCGACAAACTGATAAAAATTAATCGGTTAATATTTGAAATGTTTTTAGATTCCTTAAAGTGAATGACGCCCTCCCGAATCAGGTAAGGTTATGGTGTTGGTGTTATTCTGAAAGTTTTGATTAAAATTACTAAATTGGGGTAAAAAGGAAGCCATGTGATGCATCATATATCAGCTCGTTTACCCTCTAGAACTCGGATCGCGAGCAAAATATACACACTAAGGGGGGGGGGAGTAAATCTGGTGTCCTACGAAATAAGGGAAGATGTTGCTCTTTAGCTTCTCCTTGTAACCTTCTCTTGCTCCTGAGGTGTATACTAATTAGTCCTTGTCGGACTGTCTCGGGGGGGGGGGGGCATTTTTTTTTTGCCGGAGCAGCCAATGTGTGAGTGTTTTTCTCATCGTATGAGTTTTGTTAGGACTTTTTTTCTTTAAAGTGTGAGTGCTTTCCCCACCAAGCGGGGGTTCGGGTTTATCGAAAATTTGTTTTTATTCTGTGTCATAAAGTATTAAACCAAGTACGTACCTAAGTGAATAAACCAATAAGGGAAATGGGTGTTGAGAGAAAAATTCTTAAGCGCGAGTTCCCAAATTACTCATTTTAACGCGAATTCTGAAATGTTTGAAGTTTACTTCCAGTAGAGAGATAAAATTGAAATTAACATTTTCAGCTCAAACTAAAAGATAAATTTAGATTTATATGCTAAAATCAACTGAAATTGAACATCAATACAATCATCCGTTCAGACACGATATCACACAGCTCTGCTGTTCAGACAAACATAACCCCGTCCGACACTCTTCAGGCAAATTTATGTACCCTCAGACAATTTTGTTGTTTAATCTACCACAGACCGAAAGACTGATACAGATAGATATAGTCTCACCCTTTTATAGAGAAAGTCGTATGTAGCAATTTATGGCTATAACGTAATAGCTTCGGTTCCTTTTCACATTTTACAGTGTGTTATTTAACTTTTTAGAACGAAATTACGGTTCTACAAAATGCTTACTTGGTCCTTTGGCTTCGTTATAAACGGGCGAGACTGTAATAGAAAAAGAGACAGATAGATAGAGAGAGAGAGAGAGAGAGACACGAAAAAGATGGATGGATAGATATATAACAAATTGAAGAATAGTTAAATAGATAGACTGGATAGATAGATCGAAATGTAGGTATATAGATGTGCTAAATAGATGTATCGAAAAGTAGATATATAGATAGACATATTATAGATATATAGATAGCTAAATAGATAGCTAAATTGATAGAAAGATCGATCGACAGACATAGATGGAAAGATCGATTCATAGATATAGATAGACAGATATAGACAGTCAGATATAGATAGACATAGACAGATAGATAGACATAGAACACTAGTTAGATAGAGATTGAATAGATGGCGAAAGAAATATTAAACTTTTGTATCAAAACACACCTTTTGATGTATAAACAACAATGATTTGAATGTCAAATAAATTTTATTTCATGATAAAACATTTAAAATTTATACAATGTGAGGTTGAAATAGTTTTATTGTCTAACCAAAGAAACCTTTTTAATGAATTGGGCATGAAAGTTAATGAGCATAAATTTGAAGTAAATCGCTGTTGCTCAAAAAATGCTTCAATCAAAACAGTTTATGTGAATTATATTTTATATACGATGGTTGATTAAATATGAATCTTAATTTCATTAAAAAAATGTTTATCGACCAAAAAAGACATACATACGCCATCCTTTTTCTACATAGTGTCTCCTACCTCTGATACACAATTTTTCTATCAGATAGCCAAGTTTTTGATGCCGTCATAACAGAAAGAAGAGGGACATATGCAGAGCCAATAGCGCATGAACTCGTTTATACACTTGTATCATCATCAAATTGTAGTCCTCCTAGGTCTTTTTTTTGAGTGGTCCAAACAAATGGCAGTCACAGGACGATAAATCTGGACTGTAACGGAGTAGTTTCCAAGGTGTCAGATGAAATTATCTTAAATTTTCCCGCTTTAATGTGGCAGTGTGTGGCCTTACATTTTCATAGAAAAGAATGATGTTCCGTTTCAATTGGCGTCCTCGTGTGCTGCGATATGCAGATTGTTCTTCATCCAAAAGACGACAGTCTTTCTTTAACAGTGTGTGAAGTATTTCTTCCACAAACTGTGCGTGAGGCTGTCTCAAAATTTCAGAGGGTTTAGCGCCCTCTTTTGCGAGAAACTTAATAACAATGCGTTGCGCAACAAACGTGTGCACTTCTCGTTCATTCATGGCGTACTGAAGCAGCTGATCTCCAAAGTGTGCGCGCGAACACAAAAACCCTTCTTCAGACATCCCCACCAACATATATTAGCAAAGCACCACCCCAGATTTGTCACTAACAGCGCGTTAGATTCAAATTCCGATACGTATTCGATCTGCCCTTGGACAAGCACTTAAGCAAAGAAATAAATGTGTCAAAACAATAAATTACCTGGGGCGCAATATCAGACAAAGTTAGCAGAGTTACGTTCGAAATGCTGAGATCTTGGATAGAACCAGCTGCTGTTCTTGAAACCTAAAAATGAATCAAATCTATTACATCATTCTAGTGTTACTCCGTTATTAAAGGCATAAAAAGTTGGCAGCTCTATCTTACTACTATTATATATGCGAAAGTTTGTCTGTATGGATGTATGGATGTATGGATGTTTGTTACTCTTTCACGCAAAAACTACTGAACAGATTTTTATGAAACTTTACAATAATATAGCTTATGCATCAGAATAACACATAGGGTAGTTTTCGTCCCGTTATGGGGGGCAAAACCCCCTTAGGGGGGCAATAAAATACAATTTTCGTATAAATTCTCTAATATAGGGATGAAAAAATACTTGCACATATTTATATTATATGTCCATCGAAAGCTCTGATTTTTCTGCTGAAGATGGCACCTATTCGAAATTTCTAAGTAGAATAAAAAACGAGTTATGAGCTTTTTAGTTCCATGTTCGAAGGCTTTCCTCAACTCAATACAGTATTTAGTGTATCATCTCAACTCCCTGTCGATAGCGGCAATTATAGTATTGTTGACTATCTTTGCTTTTCGTGACTGTTCAAGGCTTTTCTCAAGTCAAATCTTGAAGTAAGATTTTTGCACAAGATTGGCAAATAATACATGATTTGGCTCATCATTTTCCATTTAAACGGAACTTTAATGTAATTAATGGTTTTTATTACTATTTATGCTGATTGAACACTTACTCATTATCTAATCAATCAGCAGATCGCCAAAATTTTTGCAGAAAGATTTCCGTAACTGATGCATTTGGCAGTTTTTTTCAACGTCGCTGTTTTTGAAGCCGAAGACTACGTCATAATGTTTCTCAGCTTTCACCATGTAAACAAAATATCGCCAATCAAATAATCTTTAAAAAACTTTTTTTACTGTGTTAGGCAAATCCATAAACAGCACAAAAACTTCCATTAATTTTACTTTTTGCACAATGTCAAACAATCGCCAAATTTTACTACTTATTTTGGAAACATTTCGGATGAAACTCTTTAGCGCCATTTTATAGTGACCAAAAGTATCTCAGCACCTGGCGATAATATCTCAACGAAAATTAATATCATATCGTTTTACAAAGTAATGAAAGAAGGGGGGGGGGGAGCATCATCGAAGGTATCCCAAAACGATTCAAGCAAATTCGGTAAAATCGCACCAAGAGCCCACAATGATTGAAATTTCCCAAAATAACTAAAGCAAGTATAAGGGGATTACGAGCGCGGCTATATTTTTTTTAAAACTTCGTACTTTAATAGCCATACAGAGAAGGTTTTAGACTCCATGTTAAAAGAAAAGTATCAAGAGATTCATCTTTTTAAACACGAGAAGATTAATTTCATGTTTTGGAAATTTGTATATGCTTAAATATAGTGCTTTCGTTTCTAAATCAATACTACTTTGTTCTTTATACTTATTGCTATTTTAGTTTTATGGGTAAGAAAGAAACTCGATTTTTAATCACGTCAAAAAGATGTGTTTTAAATTCTTTCACTTAAAACAGAAAACAAAAAGAAGTAACGATTTTTTCTCATAGCTATAACTGACCCAGGCAACGCCGGGTATTTTTGCTAGTTTCTAAATATTTTACGAATTTTTTCTTGATTGTAATACTGTACATGACTTAATTTACATAATTATTCGTTACAACTTCGTTCTTTTTTTCGATATTAAAAATGACATTTTTATTCTGTTTTTATACTGCTCTTGAAGTTAAATACCGTAGTAAGCTAATTAAAAACGTATTTTTCTATAATTATCTAGTATATGGTACGTAATTTTAAGGACCCCCCCCCCCAGCTATTGTGATTAAAGGCCAGATATCATAAATGAATCTCTGAACAATGCAACTACAGTCCAACCACGGATTGTATGAAATTGGCAAACGTCCAGTTGAGACGAGTCTATCTGAAGGAGGGGGATAAGTAAAAATTTTTTGATGCGCAAGTTCTGCTCATTTAAATGTGACTCTGCTTAATTTGGAGGCTAACATACATCTGCAAAAGCTGACATCCCTGAAAACTAATAGCTGCGCCCATTTCCGCCTGTAACCGGCTCGGGAAAATGTTCTTAAAATTGGAATAGAAAAGGAACAAAATCGAATTCTCGAAAAATCGCTTCGAGGTGCACACCCCCATGCTACAAATTAATTCTGTGCCAAATTTCATGAAAATCGGCCGCACGGTCTAGGCGCTATGCGCGTCACAGTGATCCTGACAGAAAGAGAGAGATCCTGACAGAGAGACTTTCAGCTTTATTATTAGTAAAGATTTTTTAAGTAAACGTGGCGGTTAGATAAAAAATGTGTTTTCAAAAACTAAAAGTACGTTTGCTTTACTTCGAAAGTTATGCTCTCAATTTTAAATAGCATGAAAAACAAATTTGGAATTACACTTAACGTATGTACTTAAAATCATTTTCATCTTTTCACTTTTTTGGCCACCGCAGACGAATATGCTACAATCTGTGGCATATTCAGCCGAGAAGTTTTAAGTTTGGTGAATCGACGAAGTCATGTTGGATTCGAAAAATAAAGTCATGGTAGTAGCTTCTCAAAAAATAAAATAGCAGTAGCCCTTCATTCTATCGCACTTCTCGGGAAGCGATATCTAAGAAAACGCGGTATAACCGAGGTCATTAAAAATAGCAATTCAACTAGCATACAAGTAACTGATATGTTCTTGTTCAACAAATTTAGTTGTTTTTTACTTACGACAAACCTAAATAAAAACAACAAAAGAACATGATCTTACTCTGTATAATTGCTGGGTTGTTTTTTTTTTTTCAATCGGAGGAAAAAAGACTTAAAAATTTCACTTTCAGTGATATAACAAGGGGCAGTTATACTTATAAATGCAGTAACTTATTAAACAAAATATTGGTAACTACAGTTACTTTTCGAAAAGTAAAATAATGTTTACTGTAATTACTCCTCAAAAACACAAGATAATTATTGTAACTGTGGTAACTTCTCTAAACCAGGGATTCACACAACTAGTGTAACTTTTTAAAAAATTTAAATGATTAGCAATTGAAATAATATCTTGTGACATTTGTATACGCAAATATTATTTCCCCTCGACCGCCCGTTATCGAGATTTCAGGTGATCAAGTCTGTCGAAATTTAAGAAAAGCGCCAAATTTAAAAACGGCGAGAAATCGATCACGCAATTTCGCCGTCTGCATCCATCTACAAATCGTGTGAGAGATGTCTTCCATTACTCGCTGAAACTCGCTAAATTTGGCGATTTTTCTTAAAATTTTAGCAGGCTTTAAGGCCTCATATTTCGATAATAGGGATACGAGGGCGAATAATTTATGCGTCCAGAAGCCTGCTCTTTCAATGTTTGCTCTTTCGATTGCTCATGCGACATGATCTTTCGATTGCTACTTATTTAAATTTATTTGTTTCACTAGTGGCACCCGCACGGCTTTGCCCGTAGTAGAAAATTAAAAGGTCTTTTGGTTCGCCTGTATATTTACAAATAATGTATGAATCAGGGTCGGACTGGGTCCTCAAAAAGGCGCATACTCCTATTTTTCTGAAGGCGCATGCCAATGGGGGGGGGGGGGGGATCGCGGAAAGGACATAGACGATCATTTTAGAGGAGCGATAGCGATCAGTGGCGGATCCAGACGATCCTGTTGAGAGGGGCGATTGCTTAATTCATTAAGGGGGGGGGGAGGGTGGACTAATGAAAATAAAACTTTTTAAAAAGTTAAAAATTTGTAGCATGTCCCCCCCCCCCCCGAATAATGTGTAATGTGCTTCGCTCAAAGAGGTTGAATGAAAGTTATAAGTGTTTCGAGTATCACACACACAAGAATAAAAAAACTGAAAAAAGAGTTTCTATAATATTCTGGATCTATTATCTAAATTAAACCCTTTAACTTTTGATTCGTTTGAAAACTCGTGAAGTTTTTTCAGTTGTTATTCAGGTTCTCAATTGTTTTTTTTTTCCTTATAAAAGAAAGGTTGCAGCAACAAAATGGCATCTCTTTTTACCAGTTTACGTACCGAACATAATGAAATACTAAAATTGCATTTGTAAATAAAATTTGAAGATAGTTTTGGATTTGTTTGTTGATTGAGTTTTGTTTAATATTCGCGCAAAGGAAGGAGTGTTTGCAGGCTTTCTCCCAAAAATTTTTGTTCGGAACGCATTTTTAGACTATTTGGAGGTTAACAAGTAAAAGGGAGGTTTGGGGGCCCCGTTCCGGAATTTTTTTCACATTTAAGGATATATTTTCGAAAACACAATTATTTGCAATCTTTTTGTTCTTGAAGGAAAAGATGAGAGACATGAGTTCTCCCCAATTGTTTTATGATAGCTTCAAAAACGCAATTTTAGTGTTGCTAAAAACCAGGGGATTCTGGGGCTTACCCCCGGAAATTTTTTTTGTAATTGAACTCCTAAAAACGCAATTGTAGACCATCTTTGATGACGTAGCAGAAGACATGGGGTTCAGAACTTTTCAACAGAAACTTTTCGATGTAAGGAGTTCCAAAAACGCTGTTTTAGACAATCTTTGAATGATGTTGAAAGATGAGGAAAGAAAGACGGAAAAAAAGACATGGGGGCTCCTCTCCGGAAATTTTTTGAAATTGAAGTCTCAAAAACGCAGTTGCAAGCCAATTTTTATGACGTAGGGGGAAGAAACGGGGTTTGGAACTTTCCATCGGAAATTGTTTTTTTTTTTTTTTTTTTTTTTTTTTAATTTTGTTTTTCAGCGAAGGCGTTTGTATTGCATTTCATCTTAAAGAGTAGGAAGGGCGCACCTGCCCTCGGGCAGGTTGGCAGGCGGGCCAGTCCGAGCCTGTGTATGATGAATTTCTCGCCAATTGGCTTGCCCATGTTACGGTTCCACGTTATGATTACTTGGTAATTTACTCGTCCATCTTATGGTAATTTTGCTCGGGAAAATATTCTTAAAATTGGAATAGAGAAAGAACAAAATCGAATTTTCGAAAAATTACTTCGAGGTGCACACCCCCATGCTACGAACTAATTCTGTGGAAAATTTCATGAAAATCGGCCGGACGGTCTAGTCGCTATGCGCGTCACAGAGATCCTGACAGACAGAGAGAGATCCGGACAGAGAGATATCCAGATAGAGATGCTTTCAGATTTATTATTAGTAAAGATTTTTACTAGACCCGGATCTACGAACCTGCAGCGCGGGAGGGGGGGCCTTCCTTAATGGGCCCAATGGCCCAAGAAATTAAAAAAAAAAACTAGCACTAAGAGTTGTGAACGTTGCAAATAAACACTGCTGGCCTCTGGGGAGAGGCCCTACAGATTTTGTTGCAGTGAGTCCAAAAGTTATTGATCCGGGCCTGATTATTACACTGCCGTGCGGTTTCCTGGCAAGAAATAAAATAACGATGATTGTAGTCCTCCAAAAATAAAATAAAGATAACTGCAGTAACATTGGCGTAAACCTTACCTTGCTGGCACGACAAAAATTGAAATCAAACTCAAAGAGCTCGTCTATATCTTGTTCTGTGATATTATTCATTTCCACCTCCAGTAACGACAGAACCGATTCCAAAACTGCTCGATGCTCGGCTGCCCTCTCCAGTGCTACTGTAGCGTTGTCCTCATCATCATAGCAGATATCAGATACCAGAGGATCTGCTACACTCAGCTAAAAGTAAAAAAAAAAAAACGTGGCAGTTAAAAACACAATTCGAGGATTTCGACCTAGCTAATTCAAATCTTTGGAGAAGTCCAGACGTGTTAATATAGGTAAACTTGGTCCTACCTTGATCCAAAATGTGTAGTATATAACCAATGCTAATAATCGCTATCTCTTTAAAAATGCATTTAAAAGCAGAAACTGAATTTTTCTAAGCAAGTTTTTAACCGACTTCAAAAAGGAGGCTGTTATCAGTTCATACCGTATGTAAGTTTTTTTTTTTTTTTTTTTTTGTCCACTCACAGCATCTCACCTAGTGAACCGATTTTGATGATTCTTTTTTTAATAGATAGGGGATGGCTCAACTTAGGTCCCATTACTTTGTTTGACCATATTTGTTCCTTATACAAAAAGTTATGGGCAAAAAACAGTAAATTTCATGCAATTTCCCTATTAAGTGATAAAATATGAAACTCATTGTTATAAAAGTTTATTGCCATATAACAGTAACATTAGTAGTAATTGTAATGATAATTTTGAATAAAGGCTTATCTGAAGTAAGCATCAAGTTTCTTCAGTGTCATTGCTCCATATTGGGGGTAAACCTGACCTGGAAGCGAGGGGATGCAATAAACAAAACCACCACTATACTACCAGGTTAGGTTTACCTCAACTGTACAGAATTGTATCACAAGCAACTTGTATGCTATGAAATGCAAATTAGTTAGGGAAAACGGAATATTTAAATGGTTATCATTAAATTAGCACACAAATTATGAATCCAGAGAGTAAGAAAGATAAATTTTTAGTGCCAATCGCTTAAACTTTAAGGCGTGCTAATAGTTTTCTTACTTCTTTTTAGTATGGAGCATTTTTTTATGAAAAATATGGTGAAGTTTCGTGATGGTAATTTCTTACTTTTACTGAAATACCTACATTTACACTAAAAAGAAGGAAATAAAAAAAATTTGAAAAAAAAAATAGAACCGACTTTAAAATTGCTCTAAAAAGTGAAAAATAATTTTATTCTTTAAACACTATCGATAATACTTTTAAACATAATTTTTGAAGTTGGCGCAAAAACGATAGATAAGATCATTCACAGTCATAACTCAACTACAACTATAAATTTAACCAGGCCTTTTCTTCACTACCACATACATTATGCATTGATGACTGCATATTTGACCAACGATATAAATGTTTCGTTTCTAACTTTGGATGATTTTCTGAAAAAAATATGAACGGAGCATGGTTACACTGGAATTTACTTTTTGTTTTTACGCCAACTTCAAAAATTATGTTTAAAAGTATTATCGATAGTGTTTAAAGAATAAAATTATTTTTCACTTTTTAGAGCAATTTTTAAGTCGGTTCTATTTTTTTTTTCAAAATTTTTTTATTAGGTCCTTTTTGGGTCCCCTGAAAACTTTGATGGAACACGCAAGCCTCCTGAGCCTTTCGGGTACTCAGGCCCTGCTTGTTTTTTATAATAGGAGATACAAGTTTTTTTTCAGTTTTCCCGTAAGCATGTTGACATACATACCTTTGGGCATGTAATAAAGGGGAACTTACTATGGCAAAAAGACGATGGTCTTCACCGAGAAACTTCGTCTCAAGTCGGAACAGAGAATCCAGCCCCATTGAGTTCAACTTTGCCATTCTCCACTCCACGTCCAGCCTACAGTCGTTCCAGTCAGGGTTGAGGAAAGGCCAATCACCAACTCCCTTCCCAGACAAAATTTGACTCAAATCGTCCACAGCATTTTCTTCGATGTAAGCTTTACGGGGAAAGAAAAGAAAAGAGTAAGAACAAAATTATAAGAAACTGCCCTTGATTTTGAAACGTTAAATCCATCCAAGGTTTTTTTTTTGTATGTAGCCTATATTCAGATTTAAGGGAATTATATGTGCAAAAGCTTTGCAATCAAGTAGAGATTCATGATTACATATTTATCTAATCATTCCAAATTATCACTTTGAAAAAAAAAAATGTAAGCAGTTTAAGACTTCAGACAAAATTTCTGAACCTTAAAGAAACCCGAAGCAGACCTGCCATTCAGAAAGGTGCTGTGAGGCCAATAACCTGACTCGACGTTAAATCCCGGTTATCACAAATTTGCCATTTCAACTGCGCTTGCGCGCGGACTTTGCTGATTTCAAAACTCTTGCTAAATTAATTACAAACATTTTAAATTTGGTAATAAATATGAGATGGCAAGAGATAAAAATTAGAAATCACAAAGTTTTTTCTGATTTAGTTTTTAGGCCTCGGTAAAGATTGAATTTTGCGTCTTAACTATTAATGGATTCGGTGTTTGAATCGTCTGTCCTTTTTCAGGACCAAATTTTTAATCTCGGAAGAGCGTACTAGAATTTCAGCATCACTTCTAATACAAAGCCGAACCCTCAACCTAAATAAAAATGTATAATACTAAGCTGTTTACGCCTAACGTAAAATATCCGCAAAAGACGGATTTCTGTACTAATATTCCAATCATTTTTGAAGTACACAACGTGTTTTACACTTATGTTAAATAAATATTTCCAAACTAATAAATATTGAAGTGTCATTTTTTCTCTTAAGATTATCAATTATTCATATCCGTAGTTTCATATAATATATCACGAAGTCGCTGTGAAAATATTCTAATCGCATTCATTAATTTGGTGGGACTCTCGCTCAGCTTAAATATAAACAAGCAACACGAAATCTTAAAACAGAAAGCCCAAAAAGCTAAGTCCGCGCGCAAGCGCAGTTGAAATGGCAAATTTGTGATAACCGGGATTTAACGTCAAGTAATAACCTGAGCCTGACCATTAGTTCAATTTGTTGCCGGATAGCGCTGTTTCCTATGCAGCTTAGAACGTTTGTGCGATTTCAAGAAACTTGCATCATTTTGAAAGAGATATTTCCTAGCTTATTCTGTGTTTCACTCAGAAGTATTGTTGTCGTTGTTGTTTTCGTGTCTATATACATTAAATTTTATCGAAGGTCTTGATCACAGCTTCAGCTAGTATCGGTGTGTCCGGACTGTAGAGAACTTCCTGTAGCAACTCGCTGAGCGGAGCCAGTCCATTCTCAGAAGGTTAGTGGTTATCGCTGGGCAATCCAAGATGTGGCTGGGCTTTAGCTGAATATTAGTGCTGTGTTTGCATTGGACATGAGATCTTGATTTATCAGGCTGGATCTTCATACACTTGTAATAATGTGTTCTAAGTCTCGCAATTGTTGATGTGATAGCTCTTGGAAAATCAAAATATGTAATGAGTGGATTTTTTTTATGAATGCGTAAAAGTTCTGTGTCTAGCTACAGCATTTGCATCAGCAAGTGTAATAGTTGTTCTCTTTTAATCAAGCCCTGCCCTCTTTGGCCACGGAGTCTGCACATTCATTTACCTCGATTGCGGTTTCACCTTTTCTAATGACTTCAAGAGCGGATCTGGAATCTGAGGAAATTACCAGTCCACCAGTGAAGTTCAAACCCTGCAATTCACTTGAATAAAGAGAGAGCCCTTCCCTAATCTCCAGAATTTCGTTGGTGAAATTAGAAGCAATCAGTCCAGTATTAATTTTGTGCCTTGAGATTTTACCACCTGGAAAAAGGATGTAAGCTCCAGCACCTCTATTTCTCAGAAACATATCTGAGGAGCCATCTGTGTAGGCAAGTGCAACATTTCCTCGAGATGCCATTTTAATTTTTCTCTCGAGTTTTTTTTCTCTGAGAATATCTGGGGCTTCTTTTTTAGAGCAAGGCTGTAACAATCCTAGGAACAATGTAGTGTTGGCTTTGAAATTGGGGCTCCTAAAGAAAATTTAAGGAGGAGTGTTTCAAAGTTACTTGATCTCCAATGTCCCTATCGATCTGAAGGGTCGAGGAACGTTTAAGTCTGGTTGAAATTTTCCAATTATTAAAAGTCATTGTCGAAATACGGTCAGCATTGGTACAGCGGAGTGAGTTTGTAAACTTTATGATGGCTAGTTTACTTGTACTATCTAGGATAGGAAGGATACATTCCTGTTCTGCCTTATTGCTGTTGGTAGACGAGACCGCTCTTATTACGATTTTGGAAGCTCTGTATTGGACAGCATCGAGTATTTCCCTAACAGTTGTAGAAGCCAGAGTTCAGATTAGGCCAGCGTATTCAAGCACTGGTGTTCATATATAATGGGAAAAGAAGGGGATTCAGAACTGAGCCCTGTGGAACTCCAGCTCGTAATTTTTGGGGGTTAGAGAGTTTTCCATTAAACCTAACTGAGAATTTTTGCCGTCTCGGGAACAACAAAGCGTTTTCCTGAATTCCAATGTCATGAATAATATGTACCAATTTTTGTCGCTAGACTCGATCGCAAGCCGCTGAGAGGTCTAGGAAAACCGAAAATGGTTTCTTGTGAGGCACCTCTTGAAATCCATACTCAGAAGTATTGGAAATAGCAATTCATTGACATTTAATTTTTCTCTGTTTTAGTAAATTGCTCTGAATGTTAATAGTATGTCTACAGCTTATCTATGAATATCGTCATGGTAATTGTAATTGCATATACAAATTGGAACGAAATAAACAATTAAGACTCGATCAGGTCATAATTGAAGCAAAAACGCATTCTGATTGTTCCAAAAAATGTCCCATTCACTCGCATGGGCGCCTCAATGGGAGGTCACTGTGACTTTCCAAAAAATCTTTATTCGCCAAATTGTGCAGAGGAATCGGCAAATTTAGAGATTATATTGCAAGATTAAGATTCTTTTCTCCTTTTTAAAAAGTTTTTAAATTGTTTTTATTGATGCCTTATGCTCATTCTCATTAGATATTATGTTTGTATGGTAAAGTATTTTATCATTCAGTAAAATTGGAATTTCTTTCTGCAAATTAAGAATTTTTCGCCCTTCCAAAATTTTTAGCTGAGGGCTGCCCTATTTGCTTGTGCTACTCGATAGAGAAAGGCTGTGTACATGATAATAGCAAAGTGCAAAAATTACTGCCCCACATCAAATGCCAAATTTCGAAGGCGAACGTTTTTGACATCGAAATTTTGCTCGCTGTGGAACACGAAGCTCATTAACCGATTCTGAACAAGATTTTCGACGACCAAGTTCAAGATTTATCTTCTCCGCAATGATCAACAATGAATGCATATTTTAAAAGTACCTAAAACTAATTCTCATCACTTCCAGAATCTGAGTAGATGCTTTTCACAGAACTTAATTCTAGTTTATTTTGTAAACTAACTGATTGTGATTCGATAATTTTACAGTATCAGATTCTGAACTGAAACCCCCTAAATATCCAATTAAGGGATAAAATCAATAAAATACCTGAACCTGAGAAGTAAAATCTCTTCTAAAATAATGATAACTGATTAGATAATCTTGAGAACACCAATTCTGCATTCTACAATCTACGGAACAATTTCTACGGAACTCGATTATGTAGCCATGTGTTGATATCTCTATCGGTAATCAACGCGAAATCCTTGCTTTTCACAGACAGCGTAGATAAATCACTGGGCAAACGACGAAAGCCCAGACGAAGGAAAGTTTGCGCATTGATTTCGGTTTATAACAAAAACGAAATAAATCAAAATAAGAACTGATTTTAAGAAGTTCGATTTCATTGAAAAGACTTCAGAATAAGACATCAATGCGCTCCTGAATAAAACTACCGCCAGTGTCACCTGGTGGTAGACTGTGGAGTTGGAATTCCTATCTTGAAAACGAAACGAGATGGGGGGGGGGGGGGATTATTTACAAAGTTGTAAAGCATCCTTGAATTAAGACTATACAAAACCGTGTGGACTTAATTACAAAGAATAGAACGGTTACAAGCGTATTTGTTTTTTCATGATTTCCCACACTGTGACGTAAGAAAACGATTTGTGAAAGAAAAAAAAAGTAGTTATAAAAAATATACCTTTTATCTGAGGTGTCCCAACTCCTCACCGTCAGATGCAATGCGTGTTTGATTCCTCGCTTGATTGTCCCGTAGGAACATAGAGCGTAGCATGTTGGAAATCACGAGAAATCAAATGTGTGTTTGTAACCGTGACGATGCTCTGCAACTTTTGTAAATCACTTTTCCCCGCTACCTTGTTTCGTTTTCGAGCTAGGGAATTCCATTTCCAGTTTTTCACCAGGTGACACGGCTGGCTGATTTTGTTCAGTCTGTTACGGTGACTTTCGGCTGTTTTTAACCAATGAAATTAAATTCTTTGTAGAAAATAACTGATTTGACCTCATTCCCACTATCATATGCAATGTATAACCACAATTTGAATGAATATGTAAAGCTTTTATAAAGCAGCAAGACTATTTTACCGTCTGTAATTGTTAGTATGTTACAGTGGAATTGCCTTAAGTAAAGAATTAGTCATTCTTTCAAAAAAATGAAGCAATAGCAGTTTGTACTTACAAATATCCATACAGTTCTTATACACGTGTTTAGCGTCCGTCAAAGACTTGCTTTCATTCACTTTGACTGGTTTTTCCAATATACCTATGAACAATACATCACTTTCATTTTTGGGAAACAATTATGTTTGATTTTATCATTTTGCTTTTTTAGTTTCATATTCATTTAATTAAATTTTTGCAAGAAAAATAAATAAAAATATTTCACTAAAACTCTCAGCATTCGAATTAGTTAAAGAAATTGGTAATCTTTCCCAAACTTGGTAATACGAAAAAAAAAAAAAAAGAACGAATTATAAGAATCATAAAGCGCTCTAGTAAATTAATAAATTTCTTTCCAGCCGAATTGTAAGAAAGAATGTTACAAATTATATTTCAAAAGCAAAATACATTCAATCGTTATAAAATACTTATAGGGATTCAAAATATGTTCGTCCTGCCTGCAGCATGGTATATGTTCAATATATATATATATATATATATATATATATATAATGATCGAAATTGATGTAAAATATTCTACATTTAAACAGCGCAATGTTGCAGCTAAAGTAGTTAAATATATTGAAAATATAGTAAAGTATGTAGTTTCACATGCACGGGTAGCACTGAAACAAGTGTATGTAACAACGAAGATAAACAACAATAACAATAACGAAAATGAACATGGAACGTTAAAAAATAAACTAGGAACATTGAAAACAAGAATTAATGAAATCATGGGTATTAAATTGCTGCTACGTTTACGAAGAGCTGGAGCAGCTGGCATATTAAATATTCTGCAAGGTTTCTGTGCGGGTCAGTATCATACATGCAGCAAAATTAATTAGAAGTATAAGTATATGTATTTGAATTAACGAACTTATATGTGTAGCAACTTATAAGGCTTAATAAAGTAAGCAGGAAAATTATAAAACGTTATATATGCTTATTGTTTGGATAAAATGCTATAAATTTTACATATATAAATAGTATGCTTATTAGTAATATGCTGTCATGTATTACCAACCCCCCAGCTCTGACCTGCAAAATAAAAGAGAAAAATTACATACCACATGATTTCAAATATTTCGTCGACAACAATGTCTATGTCTAGGTATCCATTTTCCAGACGAAAATCTGATGCCACGCCAATCGAACAGGTCGCTGGGGCAGGGCATCCAAAAAGCACCTTCCTGTCGAAAGGATTTCAGCGCTCTTTATCATCAAAGTTACCCAGTTACACTGTTGCCAAATCGCAGTTGTTTGGGTGGAAACTAAATCTGTCCTTGTTGAAGAAAAGATTTCTTGATAAATTAAGATAATAAAATGTGAAATTGGCAGGATAAAAATTGTAATAGTAGAGATTTGCAGCAAATTTGAAGATTTGTTTATTAAATTGAGAATTGTTGCTACAAATTTTAAAAAATCTGTACACATAATTACTGGTAATTTACATATTATAAAAAACACAAATGTCAGATATTTGATGAATCTTGGTGCAAAATTTAGACTCAACAGCACTTGCAAATTCAGTAAAGCAGTTCATATTTTTAAAGTTAACATTCTTCGATTCATTAAAAAAGTTGCATACTCGCACGCAATACCTTTTGAAGCATTCCAAGAATGGAAAGATCTATTAATCATTGAATTTAAAACTTTTTTAGCTAAACAAATTAACAACGCAGAACACCAATATCAAAATTTGAAAAAAGATGAAATCGAATATATCAACAATTTAAAAAAATTCTTTGTCTTTGTTCCAATTGATAAAGCTGCCAATAATTATGGTATCATTTGCAAACATTTCTACGTTAAACAAGTCTTACAAGAACTTAACTCGTCTCTTTATTACGAAAAATCGAATCTTTCTACAGATGTGATTATTAAACAGTTTATTGCATACAATAAACTTTGCAAATCGAATTTTTCATACAGTTTTACAATTTCAAATTGTCAATCCCTGCCTTTCATATTTATGACGCCCAAATTCCACAAATCACCAGTTAAATTTCGTTTCATTTGTTCTACTACAAATAGTTTTGGAAAAAATATCAACATCAAATTACAGTTTATTTTGAAAAAAATTTACGATTTTCTGAAGGTCAAATTTATGCATACGAGCTATTTCTGGTGCATTGACAACAGTATCGAAATCATTAAAAATCTACAATGCACACCTAAATCAATTTACACATTTGACTTTGAGAATCTATTCTGCAACATTCCTATCGAAGATTTATATACAACTTTGTTAAAACTTTTTGACGTATTTTGCATTGGTGAGGAATTGGGCATCGACAGGAATTTTTTCAATAGTCTTTGTCATTTCTGTTTCTTTAACAATTTCGTGACTTTCAACAACTTTACTTTTAAACAAATACATGGAATTGGCATGGGCACCAACTATTCCAGCACAGCTGCTAATTTGTATCTCTTTTTCTATGAATTTAAATATACAGTACAGTATAATAAAAAACATGATATTTTTAGGTATATAGATGACATCCTCATCTTCAACAAAAGTATGGATGACATTTTCCCTTTAATCTATCCACAAAATCTACAACTCACTAAAGCCAATGACAACTTTCTGTCTGCCGATTTTCTGGACATTTCTTTCAAAATTGTTGATTGTAACCTTATTACAGATATTTATGATAAAAAAGATAACTTCAATTTTTACACAAAAAGTATGCCACATTGGTACAGTAATTTACATAAAAAGATCTTCATTAATATTATAATTGGACAGCTCAGCAGATTTTTTAAAATTTGTAGCAACAATTCTCAATTTAATAAACAAATCTTCAAATTTGCTGCAAATCTCTACTATTACAATTTTTATCCTGCCAATTTCACATTTTATTATCTTAATTTGTTCAAGAAATCTTTTCTTCAACAAGGACAGATTTAGTTTCCACCCAAACAACTGCGATTTGGCAACAGTGTAACTGGGTAACTTTGATGATAAAGAGCGCTGAAATCCTTTCGACAGGAAGGTGCTTTTTGGATGCCCTGCCCCAGCGACCTGTTCGATTGGCGTGGCATCGGATTTTCGTCTCTGGAAAATGGATACCTAGACATAGACATTGTTGTCGACGAAATATTTGAAATCATGTGGTATGTAATTTTTCTCTTTTATTTTGCAGGTCAGAGCTGGGGGGTTGGTAATACATGACAGCATATTACTAAATATTACTAATAAGCATACTATTTATATATGTAAAATTTATAGCATTTTATCCAAACAATAAGCATATATAACGTTTTATAATTTTCCTGCTTACTTTATTAAGCCTTATAAGTTGCTACACATATAAGTTCGTTAATTCAAATACATATACTTATACTTCTAATTAATTTTGCTGCATGTATGATACTGACCCGCACAGAAACCTTGCAGAATATTTAATATGCCAGCTGCTCCAGCTCTTCGTAAACGTAGCAGCAATTTAATACCCATGATTTCATTAATTCTTGTTTTCAATGTTCCTAGTTTATTTTTTAACGTTCCATGTTCATTTTTGTTATTGTTGTTTATCTTCGTTGTTACATACACTTATTTCAGTGCTACCCGTGCATGTGAAACTACATACTTTACTATATATATATATATATATATATATATATATATATATATATATATATATATATATATATATATATATATATATATATATATATATATAATTTAAATGTTTAAACCAACGACTCATTAAGGGGAAGTAATGGGGATATCAGGAAAACTATAATATCGCTCAATATTCTTTTAACACTGCTGGGGGAGGACAGTTCACGGTTGTTAACCTTCTTCCAATGAAATGAGACAGCTAACTATGGAAAACTCCTCCTAATGTGATGGATGTAGCAATCACTAAATAATGACGTAGTTTTCATTATAACTGTGTTGTGTCACATTTCTCTATGACCAGGGCCTGCTTACTGAATAGGCCAACTAGGCCATGGCCTAGGGCCCCCCGATATTTAGGGGTCCCCAAATGGCTGCAATTATATTAGTCAATGACTAAAATTGTTTCAGCAAACGGCTAAATTTATAGAGTTTGAATACAGGAAGCCCCAAAAAAGTATCTGTCCTAGGCCCATAGATACCTTAATCGGGCCCTGCCTATGACAGAGATTCCCAAAGTGGGTGCCGCGGCACTCTGGGGTACCGCAAGGAGGGACAAGGAATACCGCGAAGTGTCCATACTTTTAATATGTATGAAAAACGAGATACTCTCAGGGGCGTGCACAGGGGGGAGAAGGGACACCTGTTGGCCCGAGCCTGAAGGGGGCCCAATATTTTTGAAACTAGGGGTGAAATATAAAGGTAAACAATATGGGGGGGGGCCGGAAAAGTCATTAGTGACAGACCCCAAAATTTCTGTGCACGCCCCTAAATAGATTAGGATGTCGTGAAAGAGTTGTAACTATTCAAATGGTGCCGCGAGTGGGAAAAATTTTGGAACCCCTGCCCTACGGAGTTTGGAAGACTTACTAAACAAACATGCTACCAATACAGTAACAAAGTTGACAGGAGAAAGAAACTCCACAAGTTTTGTTTCTTAAATGTTCAATGTACCTTTCGTAATGAGGCAGATATCAAGTCTCAAGTCTAATTCCTGTTTCACTCGCTGTAAAATGTCAGGAATATAATTTAGGATCTTTTATTTTCCAAAAAGATGGGCAGAGTTCATTTAATATATTGAGGGACACCTGACCAAATACTTTTTTCCGCCCCCTGTACTCAAGTTCTATTATTTTCGCCGTTGGCTAAAACAGCTTTGGCCATTGACTAAAACAGATGCACCCAATTTGCGGCCGTTAAATAGCGGGGGACATATTCCACGGCCTAGTTGGCGTATTTATTCCCTAGACCCTGAGGATGGGGCAGTCCCATTGTTTGTTGTTGCCCCCATAAAAAACGATTTTTTATTTGGTAACAAAGATCGTGTGTTCGTTTTCCATGTGACACTGCCACGTGATTTACAAGATTTTTCGCAAAAGATTACAACTGCAACCTCATTTGTCACCATTGATCATGATATGTTACAGCAGGTGAAACAAGGATTAGACTTTAAGCTTCAACTCTACCGCGTTACAAAAGATTCAATCTGAACATTTGGAAAACAGAACGCGTAGAGTTTTTTCCCCCAGTAAAGTAGACGTTGTTGATAAATTGGTAATATGTTTGCTCCAATATACCTTCCAAACCTTGTGACACAGGCAACATCGATAACGGCAAAACCTTGACCTTTATACATTGAACTATAAAAGCATCGATGTTCTGAAAAACCATTGACATCGATACCACAAATTTAATAAGTTTCAACGTTCCAACGAGGGAATGAATTTTGCCGAAGTTTGAATTGCAAAATTTTAGCCAAATTAGCTCAGTATGGATCTACAAAATTGTTCACTACTACAAATACTTAGTTCCTATGAGTGCTTAATACTACAGTGTTCGAATTAATTGGGACGAAGATATTTTTTCGGGGACGGTCAACTTTGTTGCCAGCTAGCTCCAGTGGATTCCCCTAAGCAATTATGTTTGGCTTCATGTCATCTGGATGTCAGACTGCTAAAAACTAGTCTAGATGAGAAATTGGGAACATTAAAAAAATTTTTAGTTTGTTTCTGTGAGAGGAGAAAGTAACATTTTCCATTCTTTCATTATGGTGTACGGAATAGGGATACAATGCCTAGAGAGTAATAAGGGGGACAACGCCAAAGATAATCGGACTTAACAAGCACAAATCTATGGGGTAAAAAATCATTTCTTGCGGTTGGTATTGGAAAATCGAACTTACTAGTACTTCTCTTCTGACAAACAGTGAGAGGTGTCTGCTGCAGTCTCGAGAAATGAATATCAATATCAATAGGCAATAAATACCTCATAATGTATTGGATAGTTCCTGTAGATCTAATAATGCTGGTTTAGAGTAGTAAACTATCCCCCCCCCCTTTTTTTTTTCCTTTCGAGTTTTTTCTTTTCTCCTTCATATTTGCCCTTTCTTCGAGGAGGAAATGGTTCAATTAAATACATTTCTTCAGACGCCCAGAGAAATTTGATTTTCTAATATCAATCATGGATAGAGAAACTTTTGACAGCTATAGATACGTGACTGTTAAATACGATTATCTTTGCTAACTTTCAAGGAGTTATATCCCTTTTTATCGTACTAAAATGAAGGAATGCAAAATGTAACTTCCTCTTCTGACAGAAACAATCTGAAGAATTGTGCAATATTCATAATTTCTCACCTACACCAGTTCTAAGCAATCAAAACTGACATCCAGATTGCATTAAGACTATAGAGAGCATAAGAACTGGAGGCTAGCTGGCAATCATCTTGAACGTACGCAAAATAATAGCTTTGTCCCAATTGCTGCGAACATTTTTTTTAGTACGTCTATAACCTGATTTTATCCTGGAAACAAAACTCGCCTTTTAGCTTGAGATCTATTCCTTCTTCGAGGAGATCCACATTGCCGAAAGAGTTCCATCCCTCCGGCAACGAATGGGAATGTAAAAAATTGCCGCAAGCGTAATTGTAAAAATTCACGCAGGGGTCTTCCCTCACATCCAGGTATTTCAAGATTCTAGCCGCTAAAAATGTAAAAAAAGCATATGAAAACAGGGTGTGTCGTGAAGATACACGATAGAACTGAAACTTTTCTGTTACAGGCAAACATTTTAATTACTCTTCAATCATTTTTTTTTTTTGAGCAATCACGATTGCTTATTGTTCTCACTTGACTGTTTTTGGCGTCTTTTGATTTTTCCCACCGCCACCCTCCGCACCATCACCGTCGACGGGCTCCTCACGATGCTGCTCCCTATAGCGAAAGCTGTCTCCAGGTTGCATCCATGTCCTACACACACGCACATACATACACAACTACACACACGCACGCACACAAACACATACACACACCTACACAAACACATACACACATACAAACACGTACACACACGCATACATACAGACACTCACACATACACACAACCTGCACAGACACAAACACATATGCCTACACACACATAGACACATACCCTCCCCACACACACATTCATACACGCAACTACCCACACACTTATGCCAGCACACAGACACAAACACACATGCCTACACACACATACACATAACCTCTACACACAAACACATACCCCCACACACAAACACACACGCCTACATACACACACTCGTGATTGCGAAAAACATAATTTGAATTCAAGATGTCAAAATTCAAATTAATTAATTTATTTTTTTTTTTTGAATAGCATGGACTGTGCATATCATTCATTTATTTGCATAAATTATATACCGCAAGCGTAATTGCAAAAATTCATATTTACAATTACATACATGCAGGTAGTTATCAAAATAATGGAAACACCGAAACACCTGTGAATAAAAGTGACATTTTTGAATGTGCTTCGTAAGTAATAAAGAATGAAACTAGATATCTGTTTTTTTTTTTTTTTTTTTTTTTTTTTTTTTTTTTTTTATAAATAGCAGTGCACATATTCTGGTAGTATATTGTGGATTAACTGAAGTTCTGGGCTTCTTGGATTTTTTTCAAGCGCGTGAAATATTGGACCTCTCAAATTTTAAAAGAGGCCGAATTGTTGAAGCGCGTCTAGCTGAAGCAAGTGTAACTGAAACATCTCAACTTTTTGGTGTTTCTAGAGGTACAGTATCTAAAGTCATGACAGCAGCGCGGTAAGACAAGTTCGGCAAAGCAAAATAGTGGACGGAAAGATAAGCTTAGTGAAAGAAACCGACGATGTTGAAGAGGATTGTAATGTCTAAAAAGCAAAGAATATCAACAAAAATGACCAGAGAACTCAATCACCATCTGGATTCACCAGTGTGAATGATTAGAGTCAGAAAGCACTTTTACACACTTGTCACAGAGTGCTTCCATTATTTTGATAACTACCTGTCTATACATAAAATACACCGCCAGCTCAGTCATTCCAATTCGAGGACAGTAGCTTCGTGCTTTTTAGCACTCATCAGCCCGGAATAGGAAGTAACTGAGCTGGAGGCGGAAAACCTCTTAAAGGAGCCAAGAGAGCCAAACAAACAGGTAGCTAATGTATAATTAGCACATCAGACGAGTGACCGCAGCAATGGTGCAGTTAAAAAGATCGAAACTGCAGTCCTCGGATGGAATGACTGAGCTGGCGGTGTATTTTATGTATTTCTGCCTTGGGGGGGGGGGGGGGGCTGGCTTAGGACGGTAACTTACTGCAATATATACATATATGTAGAGCTGCCAACTTTTGGAAATCCAAAATCGTAGCAGCACTTTGCGGCGGGGAGGGGGGCGGGGTAGCCTCTGCCGCAGATTTAAACTGGGATGAATTGTCAACGGTATAAAGAACAAAAACAACAATGATACTTAAAAATTTCAAATATGATATAGAAACTATTAGTGCGGAAGAAAAAAATTTATGCAGAATATTTTAAGATGATAAAATATTAATTTAAAAAATTCACTTCTTGATTATTAGTTGTACCTTTCACCCGGTGGGCATGTCTTTTTGAAGTAACATGCTTGCGGCAATCCATTAGGAGAACTTACCGGTTTAATTTTCATGCAGTTTATGATTTTTTTTTTTTTTTTTTTTTTTTTGCGTTCTTGGGGTTATAAATTTAAAAAAAAAAATCGTGGTTTTTGGACCTGCTTTCGTAGCGTCGTAGTTTAAAGCTGTAATTCGTAGAAACTACGATTTTTTCGTAGCAGTTGGCAGCTCTGCAAATATGTCATTGTGCATCATCTTCTTTGTTCTTAAGAAGAGAAATTACCTGTTTTTGATGATTGAAATAAGTGATGAATACTCTCCATTCTAGATTTTCTGAAAACCGTGAGAAAACTGAAAACTGCATCAGTTGTTGTTCCGTGACGTGTGGTTTTTTACATTCTGAACAGTCACTCATCCGCTTGCTCCAGAGTAGGAACACCAAAAACCATCTGTATGCCAAATCAAAGTACCAGAAATATTGTTCATTCACTTGAGTTAAGCTACATGTGAGTATTAGATTAAACCGTTTCAACTTCGTTCGATTACATAATCAATCTGCTCAATAATTGTTCATTCACATGAATTATATTTCAATTGTATACTACTCATTAATTCTTCCATTTTGTACAACATCCAAACCCTCCCCTCCCCATATAGAGAAAAAATATGTCTCTATAGGTAGGACAACGTCCTTCTAGTTTACTCTGTAAAAATGTAAAACTACAAACTACAGTTGGGGCAAATCAAACCTGGCAGCATTGTGAAGGCTACGCTGATCCTAATTACAGCATTACGACGTTGCCGGGTTAGGTTTGCCCCAACTATAGATTCAACTCATGTTCAGTGCTGGCCAAATTATTAGACTAAAGAGTTTTTTTTTTTTTTGTACACTATTTGTACTAAAACACTATTTATTTTACTGTTAAAGTACAGTACATACTGTATAGTGATTATTACCTTATTTTAGCATAATTTAATGTCTGCAGGTGGCAGCACTGTCTGCTTTGTTTATGTTCTTTGTTTATCTGCTTACCAGGAACATAACCTCAATCAGCTTAAACAGTTCACTAGTTCTTTTTATTAGTGTGTTCTGTTATGTTTAAAGTTAGTTTTAGGTAATTAGTGAGTATGTGTATGTGAGTATATATAATAGTGAGTATAATCAATTTTTTACCTCCTTTTTTTTTTAAGTTAAGAAATGGTGTAAACCTTGTGAAAAGTATTCCAAAAAGACTTAAAATGCTCATCAAGAACAAGGGAATGCATACTAAATATTAGATAATTATTTCACTGTTCGTTAATGTGTCTATAGTTATGTAATCAATAAAGAATTTGCTTTTAAAACAGACTTAGTCTAATAATTTGGCCAGCACTGTAAACAACAACACTATTCATTGCAGGATCCCCCGTACCTACCACTATTTGCGGTTTAACCAATTGAATGGGTCCCTGAAAACAGCTCCAGTTTTTTTGATCCAGACCAGAAATGGAGCAATCAATCCCTGGTCCAGCACCCCCCGAAGAATCGCTTCACTTAGAGGACTTAGTGAACACGAGCATATTTAACGTTCCCCAGTTACCATTTATGAAGACGGTGGATCTTCGACCGGCTAGGATCGAGTCCGGGACCCTCCGGTCAGAAGTCCGATGCCTTTCCGATCAGGCCACTACGGCCCTGTAAACAACAACAATAATTATAATATTATTAATTATTAAACTTACCAGACAAGACACATTCTTCCGTTGCACAAATTCTATAAGAAGACGGTTCGTCAGAAGAATAGTACCCTGCAACAAACCAGTAGAATTATGATTTAAAATTACGCGAATTTTATTCAAGATTATTTCTCTGTTCTACTACTTTTCTCTTTTGTATCTGACCGTAGAAGAAAATAATGGCATTATGTATCGGTAAAATTTGGTGTGACAGAAAAATAATGTGCCTTTTTATAGCAATAGTTTTTAAGTTATAGAAAAGAGTAGCCATAACTTCTCTTTTTAAATAATTTGTCTCTGTCGTGGGAAAGCGATTGAAAGACACTACTGGATACTTTACAAATTGGAGATTCAGTGGGAAGGTAATTTTGAAATACCGCCATATTTTCTTATAACGCTGAACGGTATGTGTATCTTCCTTTTTCTTTTGAACTGGGAAAAAAAAAAAAAAAAAAAACAGACGCTTTGACAGTTCACGAAAGAAAAATTATTTTTACTTGGGAAATGGAAACTGTTAATTTTTCAGGTCCTTTTGGGAGTATAATTAATACTTGTTGAAAGTCGAAGTCTTTACAATAAAAGAGAGAAACTCTTTGAGATACATTAAAAGTCAAATCGACAGACAGAGAAATCAATCAATCAACAACGAATTCGAGAAAACAAAACTTAGTTCTTTTTTCTTAACTTTTACCTGCACCCTATTACTTTTTATCAAGATGCTGTAGGAATATCATAGGTTGCCGCATGATGCGAAAGAAGTATAGTTAGATACTTCGAAGTTGAATTGAACACTGGTAGTGACCTACTCGAAAGGACAAGAATTCTAGCCATTGGACCACATGGGATTGTATTTTTTCCTACCGTCGCGTCGCCATAATCTTCTTCTTTATCTTTTCTTTATCTTTACTAATAATAGGGGGCCGTGGTAGCCCGATCGGTAGAGTGTCAGATTCGGGACCGGAGGGTCCTGGGTTCGAACCTCGATGGTCGAAGACCCACCGTCGTCATTAAAGGGGACTGGGCGACGTTAAATATGCTCGTGGTCTCAATGTCCTCCAAGTGAAACGATACCTCTGGGGGTGCTAGTACTAGGTAGCTATTAGCTCCTGGACTAGTTCTAAATTCTCATTAACTGTTCGATCCGGTGATGGTACTGCCATCTATCGGTATATAAATTAATGGAGGCAAGGCACTTAGTATGCAGTCCTCGACATAAATACAGTTGTAGTCAGTTGTGACTCTGAATAGGAATACTAATAATAGTCTCTCTGTCCGGAGGATGTCTGGATGTCTGTAGGATGTATGGATCTCTGTGACGCGCATAGCGCCTAGACCGTTCGGCCGATTTTCCTGAAATTTGGCACATAGTTTGTAGCATGGGAGTGTGCACCTCAAAGCAATTTTTCGAAAATTTGATTTTGTTCTTTTTCTATTCCAATTTAAAAAAATTTTTGCCGAGCACATTATCACAACGTGGAAGAATAAATTACGAACTGGTCATAACATGGAACCGTAACATTGGCGAGCCCATGAACATAGCAAATTGGCGAGAAATTCGACATCCATTATTTGTAAATATACAGGCGAACCAAATGACCTTTTAATTTTCAACTACGGGCAAAGCCGTACGGGTACCACTAGTTACTAATAATAAAGCTGAAAGTCTCTCTGTCTAGAGGATGTTTGGATGTCTGGATCTCTGTGACGCGCATAGCGCCTAGACCGTTCGGCCGATTTTCATGAAATTTGGTACAAAGTTAGTTTGTAGCATGGGAGTGTGCACCTCGAAGCGATTTTTCGAAAATTCGATTTTGTTCTTTTTCTATTCCAATTTTAAGAACATTTTCCCGAAAAAAATTATCATAAGATGGACGAGTAAATTACCAAGTTATCATAACGTGGAACAGTGACATGAGCTAGTCAATTGACGAGAAATTCACCATACATCTTTTGTAAATATACAGGCGAACCAAAAGACCTTTTAATTTTCTACTACGGGCAAAGTCGTGCGGGTACCACTAGTGTTAAATAACACTAAGTTTAAAAGCAGGAGAAAGACTGCTACTTTTGATTGACAAATTTTGTTCTTCGTCGGAACTAATGAATGAATGTTTGCTTGGTTTATTGGCACGTATCTTAAAGCTCATGCAAAATACAATATTCTCAATTCCAAACACCTGACATTAAACAGTTATTAATTTTTCTAGTACTTAGGGAACAAAATTTGAAAACCACTATTTTTGCCGATGGCGTTGACTAGCAATTAAGTGACTATTATTAACTTAGCAAAGACTTACAAAAAACATAAGATTATCTGCACTTCTCAGGGGCACCCAGAACTTAAATTGGGAGCGGGAAAATTCTTAATTTACCGAATGAAATTCTCAATTTTACCAAATAAACACAAGCTGATGTGTGCATCACATGACTTCCTTTTACGTCAATTAAATGATAACTAGTCGACCCGTGCGGAACTCCGCACTGTGCTTCGAATCGTTTCATAAGGGTTTTCCCTCTTTAAGAATTTCAAAGGAAGAACATTATGAAGAAGAACCGAAAATAAAGTAAGCGCAGAAGAGAGGGCATGTAATTTAAAGACATCAGTAACAAAACCTCGTTAAATACAACGTTGAGATAATTTGATCATCGCTCACCTTTTGGTCGTACATATTTTCAATTCAAACATAAATATCATTAAAAGTGTGGCTGAGTATGGACTCGTGAAAAAGCAATAATTGTGCATGTAAAAAAACAGGTTGCGGCAAATACAGTCCTGCCCATGTGAGCATCTGACGGGAAAAAAAGAAACATTAAAGAGATATTTATTGGCACGGATTCGAATTGGCGCCATTCTGATTAACAGCCCGACACCCCAACAAACCTAGTAATTGCGTCTTCCTTTTCGAAAGCTATTCATTGAAGGAATGCGTAGTAAGAAACAGCAAAAAAGCTTTTTGCCAAAAAAATAAAAATAATAATAATAATAATAAAATCATGCTTCTATGTTTTGTCATTAACCAGCACGATACGATTTAAAATTATTCGCAAAGCATGGAATTTGATTAAAGAATGACGAAGATCTCACGTAGCGATTGAAACAAACATTCTAGAGAAGTAATAAATCAGATTGAAAATAAGTGTTTTTATCTTTGAATATTGAACTATTTCACATAGAAGGTTGCTTTAACCGTTACGGCTTAAATGCCCGCACATGTTTCTCTTTGGATCGAACACTTAAAATTCAAAACCAAAACCAGTTGAACTGAGTCCGTTTTTTAAGTGTAATTTCTCGAACGTAGACAAAATGTATTTTTTTTTCAACAGAAAGCAGAGGAGTAGAAAATGATTTCTTGCTAATGAAGTTGATAATAATTTTAATGCTTTATATCGTATTCGCGCGAATAAAAAATTAAAGGTTTACTGATTGAAACTCGTAGTTTTAACTTGGCGTAGTATTTTTTCATTTGTACAAAAGATCGAACACTGCTATTAGAAACATCTACATTTCAGCATACAATGAAAATGTTTTTCTGCACAAAAATGATTTCCTTTAGGTAAATCTAATACTTTTTTTATGCTTACATTACGCTGAGTGGTCTGGATGTAGTCAAAGCTAAAAAAAAAGGGAAGAACACCCTTCGATTAACAGTCAACTTATCCGAATGATAACTGTAGCTTGCATAAAGGAGTCGAAACACCAAGCAGCATTCCCACTGCATTTATTTTATTACGTTTGTATGTTATGAGTACATGTAATGCGTAATACTAATATAAATTTGATACTATATAGGTCAGCCTAAACTTGCCCGAAGTTCATATAGTTTATAGCCGAACGCTCTACCGAAAAAAACTTATCAATTTAACCGAACAACTAAGTCCAGTGCTTTTAAGCTTTATTAAAATATAAACACACACACACAGGCTTTTTTTTTTTTTTTTTTTTGCCGAAAGCGACGTAAAAAATGGAAAACTGCATTAGAACTTTGCTTTTAAAAAATGCATAAGAACTACAGGCAGCATCAAGGTTTTGAAACAGCAAGGGGCGTTTTCGAAAACTTGATTTTTCGACCGTAAGTCTATTTTTCTTCATTAGCCAGCCTGTTAAGTTTTAAAATGAGAAGGGAATAATATATAAGATAAGGTATTGAAGAAACATTTTTTTATTCTTGAAAATTTTTACAATTTGTTACCGCAGGCTGCTTGAACCGTTATAACTTAGATGGCAGCACGTGTTCATCATTTAACAGCACGGTTAAAATACAAAATAAATTGAACTATGCTCTTTTTTATGCGTAGCTTTTCGAATGTAGTAAAAATGATAAGCTATTTGTTTTTTTACAAAAAGAAGAAATCATGTATATTTTACCCTTCAAATTGAGGTAGTATTTTTTTTATTTGTACAAAGAGTCAAAAACTCATTAGAGGAATATATATTTCAATATACGATTTTTTTTTTCTGAACAAAAAACAATTCTATTGTAGTCTGAAATCTTAAACCTGTTACTTATATTTTCGCTTACATTAGGCTTTAATTTTCTTACCAGAGCCAAAGCTTAAAAAGAAAAAACGTACAATTCAGAAGTAATTTAGCACAATGTCACTTCAATTTTTCATATCAGCAAGGAGCGTTTCCTTCTCATTTATTCTGTTTCTTCATTGTTGTTATTCACTTCCTTAAGTGTGCTTGTAATGCGCGATATTTCTCTAATTTTTTGCTGCAGATTGTCCGGACGTGGGTCCGAACACGCATTCTCCTGGTTACGAAGAGAATGCTCTGCCGATCAAGCTATTCAGCTCTGTCGGTCATAGCGCAAATTAAAGTTATAAGTTTAACCGAAAACCTCATTCTGGTTCTTTAAAACAGGTTTTTCGGCTGAAAAAAAACAATTTTTAGACCGTGGGTCTATTTTTCGTCAGTAGCCAACAGCATAAGCTTTAATATAAGGCGTAAATCAAAGAAATGGATCAAGAATTGAGGAAAATCTGGCGTAGAAACCAAAAACAGGCTACAGAAATAATATATAAGGATAATGCCTTTTGGTAATCAAAGAAACTTTAAATATTTTTACCCCAAGTTTGTAGCAAACTGAAGCAAAAAAAAAACGTTTTATACAGATTAATTTTCCCAATATTGGTCATTTCAATGTGATTCAATGGTTAACTCTCTAAATATCGCCAATAGTGGCCAAAATAAAACCAGATTTAAATTTAAAAAAAAAATTAAAAAACCTCCAAATTTGTCGCCAAGTTGGCGACAAAACTTGGCGACCAACATCTTGGCGATATATCGCCAAGTGTTTGCCAAATTATAACACTACTTAAGTTTGCATTGAAATTAACAATGATTTACTCCCAAAAAGGTGTAAAAGACACCCTTTGGAACATCCGAATGCAACCAAAAGGAGAGGTGCACAACTAGACCCCACCAGGAGTCTACGTACCAAATTTCAACTTTCTAGGACAAACCGTTCTTGAGTTATGTTAGATACATACACACATACGCACATACATACGTACATACAGACGTCACGAGAAAACTCGTTGTAATTAATTCGGGGCTCGTCAAAATGGATATTTCGGATTTTTATACGTTCTTAGACATATATCCACGTGTGTTCGGATAGAAAAAAAAATCAATATTCATTCGGGGGCGAGCAAAATGGAAATTAAGGTCCATTTTTGGGTGAAAATTTTTTCGCGAATGCAATACTTCCTTTACTTCGTAAGAGGAAGTAAAAATAGGCGCATGCACATTGCATACACACCTACATCTAATGATTAGTGATATCGGGCATCATTGGGGGGAAAATGCAATTTTGCAACACTTTTTCCCCGTTTACCGAATCCTCACACAATATTTTCCGATTAAGGAATTTTTTGAGAGTTCACAGCGACCGTTCACTGAGCCCCCTGCAATTGCTCCAAACATGGAGTCACAAACGTATAACCTGTAACTCCATGACTGTATAGTGCCGGATTCTGTGACTATACAGTCAATTAAAGAATGTTGTAATATCATTAAAGACAAGCACTAGCATCATCGTGGATAGATACATCTTTTATTTATTTATTTATGTTCTTTAACACTAATTTCCCCTATGCAGCTTCTAATTCGCGGTCATTAGCTTCTCCATCCTTCAACAATCATTACAATTTGACAACAAATCTCAGTTCTCTCAGATCCTGGCATAACTAGCAAGAAGCCAATGCCACAGCCTTGCATTCATAAACCTAATGCAAAACAATGAACTTCCGCTATGTGCCGCAAATGTTTCCTCAGACCGAGTCTAGCTGTTTAGTTAATTACCAGCTCAAATCTTTTATTTTTAGTCAAATGAAGGTTCATCAGCTCTTTCGGATAGGCAAGCAATTTAATCTGAACCTAATCTCTCGGCAAAGGAAAACTCAAACTTAAAGCGAAAGATGGTAAAGATCAAATTCTTCAATAAACTTGTGTTTAGTAGTATTCTTAATTTTATTAATAGCGGCTTATTTTCATATTTATTTCCTTTTACAAAAAAGGAAGTATTGTATTCGCGCAAAAAATTTCACTCAAAATTCGGCCTTAATTTCCATTTTTCTCACCCCCTGAATGAATGTTGAGTTTTTTTCGACCCACACACGTGGATATATGCCTAGGAACCTACAGACACCCGAAATTTCCATTTTGACGACCCCCGAGTTAATTACAACGAATTTTCTCGTGACGTCCGTATGTACGTATGTATGTGCGTATGTGTCTCGCGTAACTCAAAAACAGTATGTCCTAGAAAGTTGAAATTTGGTACGTAGACTCCTAGTGGGGCCTAGTTGTGCACCTTCCCTTTTGGTTGCATTCGGATATTTCTAAAGGTGTCTTTTGCCCCCTTTTTAGGGGGAAATCATTGTTAATTTTGATGTAAACTGAAGTGGTGTTATAATTTGTCGGACACTTGGCGATATATCGCCAGTCTTTTGATCGCCAAGTTTAGTCGCCAACTTGGCGACAAATTTGGCGATTTTTTTTTTTTAAATTATAAATTTGGTTTCAATTTGGCCACTGTTGGTGATATTTAGAGAGTAAACAATTGAATCACATTAAAATTGCTAATAATGGGGAAATGACATTAAATTGGAGTAAAAGGAAGTCATGTGATGGACACATCAGCTCGTTTTTAGTTGTTCTTAATAGCATGAACATTTATTATTTACTTTTATTCTTTGAGTCTCGTTTTCCATGTCTAATAATCTGGCGTCGGGCAAATGCTAGGAAGTTACGACAGTTCTGAGAAGCAAGGAAATTAACGCACTGCATAACAACAGTCATTATAAGTTTTATCTGTGGGCTGGTCATGCATGTTGATTCTAGTTTGTGTGAAGAGTGTTGAAAAGAGCAATAAATGAAAAGAAGTGCGTTTTCACCAGTGGTGGCGTTTAGGACTGAAAAGTGGGGGTGGGGATAAAAAAAACGACAACATAAAACCATAAGAATTTTAGCAAAAAAATGAAAGAAAAAAAAGTACAAAATTTTGCTGAGGTTGGTTTTGAGAGCATATGAGTGGTAACTGATGCAAGTCTAACAGCTTAACTCAAGTTCTTAAGATTTTGATGAATTATGTACACAATAACTTACCCCTAAGAAACACTTTGACACGAATTAGACTTATATAATTTACCCCAAAATATTTTGAAAAGTCACAAACACTTGGTAACAATTTCATTAAGCAAGTATTGCTTGTTTAAGTAAAACAATTAATTTACTAATATCTAAACAATGAATACATTAAGTAAAAGTTATCTACTGCTTGTGCAAATAATGTTTCATACAAATAACTAAGATCTGAAAATTTTGACACTTCTGCTTTTTTTATAATTTCTAGTTTTGGTTTCTATGTTGGTCAATAAAAAAAAAATGAACCATAAAAAGTGCGGGGGCGGTTCCCCCCCCCCCCCCCCCCCCCCCGCTTGAATCGCCGCCACTGGATTTCACTAATTTTTCGACTCGGAACCAAGAGCATAAAATCTGAAAAATATGGTTAAAAAGAACAATTTCGTATCTTAAGAATGATTTGTTTTTCGCTCAGAGTATTTCTAGGAGATAATTTGCAGCAAAAACTTCCCTTCTGTAAATAGCAAGGATCGTTTTTAACCTGCAAAAATACGCATGGTTAATGGTCATCGGAGAATCGGAACTCCGTCTGCTACGTAGCTCATATACGTCACATGAGTCGAGCTCATTGGAAAAAAGCGATATTTAGTTCAACAAATTGGGCACCCCAACAACTAAAGATCCTTAGTAACAATAACAAAATTTAAAGAAGCTCAATAAATGAGCAGATCCCCAACCAGGTGATGAAAAAAACAGTATACATCTAAGAGACGGATGGCTTGAAAAAGTTTGCAAGATCCTGCATTGAAACTCATTTGAATTATTATTAATCAATCAGCACTTAGCCGACTGGGACGACACATGACACTAGTAGGAAGTAGAGATGAGTTCGGGCTCATTTTTGAGAGCCCGGGCCCGCCCGAGCCCGAAAGTTTGTAACCGAGTCCGCCCGAGCCCGAGTGATATTGTCTCGGACACAAATCCGAGCCCGAAGGAAACTTTCTTGCATCAAAAACCGAGCCTTCTACAGAGAGAAGGTTCGAGATTTTCTTAAATTGCTCCACTTCAAATGCATTATAGTGTATGACATGTTGCAATAGCAATCGCAAAAAAACACTATAAATAAGCGTTAATTTATTTATTTTTTTTGGGGGGGGGGGAGGGGAGGGGGAATTTGACATTGATTGAACTGATTTAAATGTTCCTTTCATTTTCTCACAGTAGGAAAATGTTTATTTGCTTTAAATTTGTATGGAGATTGGCGATTGAATATCTGTGTTTTGAGCCCGAGCCCGAAACCTATTTTCCGTTCTAGAACCCGGGCCCTGGCTCGGGCTCGGGCTGTCGGGCCCGGGCTGAGCCCGTCTCATCTCTAGTACGGAGATTCTCAAGATCCTAAAACGTCTTTCCCCCTTTCACCAGATTCACTTTCAATGGATCCCGTCCCACGTCGATGACGCTGGTAACGAAATTGCTGAAGCTTTAGCAGGTGCTGTGAGACCATTGTTCCTGTTGCCTCTCTCCCTTTCATGGAGTCTTTCTCTAGACAAAAGGCAGCGAGCATGGTCACTTGGAAAGCCACGCTGGTGCGTGATTGGTATAGCTCAGGGCTGTCCAACTGGCGGTCCGCCAACACATATCGTGCGGCCCGCCTACTTACTATTCAGCATATTTCTTTTGTCGACATTTTATGGTATCACTAGTGATACCCGCACGGCTTTGCCCGTAATAGAAAAATCAAAAGGTCTTTTGGTTCGCCTGTATATTTACAAATAATGTATGGTGAACTTTCTCGCCAGTTGGCTTGTACCCATGTTACAGTTCCACGTTATGATAATTTCGTATCTCACCAATTGGCTTGTGCCCATGTTACGGTTCCACGTTATGATAATTTCGTAATTTACTCGTCCATCTTATGATATTTTTTTTCTTAAAATTGGAATAGAAAAAGAACCACATCGAATTTTCGAAAAATCGCTTCGAGGTGCACACCGCCATGCTACATACTAACTTTGTGCCAAATTTCATGAAAATCGGCGGAACGGTTTAGGCGCTATGCGCGTCACAGACATCCTACAGACATCCTACAGATATCCAGACATCCAGACATCCTCCGGACAGAGAGACTTTCAGCTTTATTATTAGTAAAGAAGAAGCTTCCGAGACTACATTCTTGATGAAGCCGGGGTCTCGAAATTTCATCTTGATCGTTCTTTTACTCCTTTAATTGTATTGGGCGAAAAAGGTACAGGACATCTACAGGTCAAGGTCAAGTAGTCCTACCCTGCACGCTGGTGTTCGAACGAATTCCCAGAAATAGTATTGTCTCACGTCGGGGGTGGGGAGGAGATAGGGAGGCAAGAGAGAAACATTTCAGATAAGCAAAACCTGCCTGCAATTAGTTAAAAATAAAGACCCCTTCACTGACTCTACGGCCTTATGATTTCGAAAAAGAAATTGAGAGCGTGCTCTCGTCATATTTATGCGAAAGTACTTTATCGGCGATGAACTTTATCAAGAATCGTCACAGGAGCTACCTCTCCGACAGACTTTGTTAGACCTTCTTCGGCTGGCAACGGCAAACATCGATGTTGACATTCCTGCCCTTGTAAAGAAAGCGGATCGGCCTGAGTTTTCCCGTTAAATGAAAGCAAATCGTTTTATAACCCTTCTGTTTCATTGTTTAATAATTAATAATTCAACTATTAATTGTTATTGTGTAAGAGGTTATTGTTCAACTTTTTCAAACTGCGCCCCGCCAGGTGATCAGTGACCGGAATTCTGGCCCGTGGGCTCTTTGCAGTTGGACAGCCCTGGTATAGCTTGACCACGAAAAGAAGGCGGATGACCTTGAAGCAAAAACGTCATTTGTATCATTCGTAAAAGGTTGTTTGTTATTATTTTGGAATTAGCGAGATTGGATTAGCGAGACCATGCCTCTCACTATTCGGTGCTTTCTGGCAGATTCAACCAATTACAAATGGCGCAAATGATGTTTCGCTTCAAGGTCATCCGCCTTCTTTTCGTGGTCAAGCTTTAACAAAGCAAGCAGCCTGGTGGCTCTCTTACACAGGAGTACTGCAGCGGGACCAAACTGCTCTCACCCGTCTCTTTAGTGGACATTTATCAACAATGACTTTTGTCAATGTTATTAAACAGTTCGAACTTTGCGCTAAGTGTTCATCTGCACAGGCCTCTCCTGCCCACGTTTTATCCTGTTTGGGACTCACCAGACGGGACCTGTTTGGTGATCCTTTACTGGTCTTGGACTTCCAGACCTTCCCTTGGACTTCTGTTTGGGACTCACCAGACGGGACCTGTTTGGTGATCCTTTACTGATCTTGGACTTCCAGACCTTCCCTTGGACTTCTATTTGGGACTCACCAGACGGGACCTGTTTGGTGATCCTTTACTGGTCTTGGACTTCCTCAGGGTGAATAGATTCATGGATCGGAGATCTATTGTGAGGATCTGAGAAGTTGAGCTCCGACTCTGACAATGCTCACCTCTGTTTCGGTAAATAGGAAGAGGTAATTGGCGCTAAGTCGAGTTAAGAAACTTTCTTAGTAGTTTTTCAGAAATATTCCAACTAAAATTCGAGCCAATAACGTGTCTATTTTTCACTAAACTCCCCTAAAACAGGTAAACATAGTCAAGGTCACAGCTCAACTAACCAGAGCTGCACTGTAGCTCTGCTGATCTCAGGGATGAGAAGCAACAACATCATTAATCAAAATTATTCTGAAAGAAAGAGTCTCACCTATGTACGTTAGATTTGCGCTTTCTGGTGAAAACTTGTCTTTCTTCCATGCTGAAAAGAAAAGTAAAAAAATGAATGATTTTGAAATCATCGCATTGCTACATATTTGGCTGCATGAAAAAGAAAGTGAACAGATTTTAGCAACAAGAAATTAGTTATACCATAACGGGTAATTAAGTTTAAAATCTCACATTCGACTATAATATACAGCACTTCTGCTCAGTGGCGTAGCAAAAGAAAATTGTCACGCAGTGTTAGATCAGGTGAATACGAAGGCTGATCGTGGACACAAATCTATTTTATATTCCGAAACTAAAAACTGCAAGGAAAGGGAGGTTATTACGTTGATGTGCCAGCCATTCAAGAGTTCAGAGCTATAGTGAATCAAGTCCATGAATGACTTGATCCACTTTATCTCTGAATGTCTCAAATAATAAGAACTCAAAGTGCATTGTATTAAATGAGGCGTTCCAGAGCGAAATCGGGTCAAGTCGTCCACAGACTTGATACACTTTAGCTCTGAACGCCTGAAATATCATTCAACTTAACTGCCACATTTGCCCATGAAGGAAAATAAGTAAAAATGGAAATAGTAAGGTCTATTACACTACACATTAAGCAACATAGGCACCAATATGGAGGGGGGGCTCACCCCCCCCCCCTTCATATAAATTAGAATTTCCTTCCTTTTAATACTTTTTTCTTTGCAAAAATGTAAAAATATTTCTTCTCCAGCTATTAATGAATAAGTCATTGATATTGTCAAATTGTAATAACTCGAATCTGTACTGAAATCAGTTTCCAAAGGAAAAATATCTGACCCCCCCCCCCCCCCCCCCCCCACTTAAAATTTTCTTATGGGCGCCCATGTGAAGCACCTTAATTGAATCAGCGTAAGAAAAAGTTGCCTGTCAACGTCAACAAGTTGACTAGTGCATTTTGTTGTCTTCACACGAGGCAATTCAGTTGAATCAAATGTTCTTCTATCAAGCCGAATCTATTCGAGCAGCTAATCCACAACTCTGTTAAAACGCTGAACCGAGTTGACTCAACTAGTTCACTCGTGTGTAGCGCAAACAATTGGCAATGCCCCAATGAGTTGAATTAACTAAAAGCTTGACTAAACTCATCGCGATAAGAATGGTAGCGTGCCTGGATGGGATGTGAAGGATGCAGGGTGATTCCTTCACTTTTTTACCAAGTTGCATTTCCTACGCAGCCATTCATTAATTACGTAAGGGTTCCGAGGGGGAGGGGGTGTTAGAAAAACCTCTACGTGCCCTTAACTTGAGGGGGGGGGAGGGTCAAATCGATTCTTACGTAATATTTTATAATAGAATTCGCGCAATCAAGTGGTTTGGGAGGAATCAAATTTCATTTTCGTCCGGAAGGTAAAAAACGCATTAGGATGAGTCGTTTTTTACTTGTTTCACAAAAAATAAAGTCTTTATCTTTACTAATAATAAAGCTGAAAGTCTTATCTGTCTGGATGTCTGGATCTCTGTGACGCGCATAGCGCCTAGATCGTTCAGCCGATTTTCATGAAATTTGGCACAAAGTTAGTTTGTAGCATGGGGGTGTGCGCCTCGAAGCGATTTTTTGAAAATTCGGTTTTGTTCTTTTTCTATTCCAATTTTAAGAACGTTTTCCCGAGGAAAATTATCATAAGATGGACGAGTAAATTACCGAGTTATCACGACGTGGAACCGTAACTTGGGCAAGCCAATTGGCGAGAAATTCACCATACATTATTTGTAACTATACAGGCGAACCAAAAGACCTTTTAATTTTCTACTACAAGCAAAGCCGTGCGAGTACCACTAGTGTTAAATATAATAAAAGAATTGCACTGCATATATTATGTTTTATTTTAAATTATTATCGCATCAGAAAAAAATTGAAAAAAAAAAATCTTTGATTTACGTCAAACTGGGAGTTTTACTGTAACTGATCTTTTTCTAACAAAATTTTTTTTTTTTGAAAAACGGAACGGAATCTTACGTAATGGGGGGTGGGGAGATTCGTACGTACCCTTACTTGGGGGTAGAGGGGGGTGAAAATCGCCAAAATCATCCTTACGTAATTAGTAAACGGCCCCTAATAACTACCCGTTCGAAAGTTGATTCAACTAAGTTGCCTCGATTGCAAGAGACCTAAGTGTTGATCAAGTATGGCACGAAGTACTAGGTATGCTAAAAGTTCGCTACCTCCACCACAAGATTTTCTCATCGAAATGCTATTATAAACGTCATAAACTTACACAATCTACAAAGCGCCACTTACTTGGTTTTATGAAAATGACGCACGCAGCAATGACAATCGTTAGGACGACGGCGGTAATAAACATTGCTATCAGCTTCTTCTTGTACTTCATCGTATCTTTGATGTCTATAGCCAGTGGAAATCAAGTGTTATTGATTCATAAGATGCAGAACAGTTCCAAAGCAGTTTGAACTCCTATTTTTGGAAAGGAAAAAGAAAGTTAAGTTTTAATAAAAATCTGTAAGTGGGCATATCTGCACCAAATAGATAATTTCCTTAGTAATATCTGTACCTCTGAGCCAGAATAACGTAAGTCAAAAAATTGCGATTTCCGTTCATTAGTTCACTAGAAAGACGCCCGTCAAGGAATGACGGGTGAAAATTGCTTCTACATTTGAACGAAGCCATTGCCTGTTTGGTGATATTTTTGATAGTTGAAATTGTAGCCCTAACTCCAGTGGATTAACCCTTAACTCCAGTGGGTAGCGTTCATTGTTTTCGTTTCTTTATTCCCCTGTAATGACACAAGTCTTACCAGTAAAACAGTTAGGTAACCGGACCGAGTTCAGCCTTGTCACAATATAGCCTTTCCCTGCATGTGTTAATCATAACCAAAACATAGTATAAAATTATCATGCCGTGGCGCGAGTTTCATTGCTGAAACACGTGCGTTACTCGATCATCGGCTATTATTTATATGAGGATCCTATTCCGCATCGAATCATATAAACACAATCCTGAAAAAAAGAAAACCTTTGTAATGGGGTGGTTTCCTTCAGTCAAAAGTACTACTTTTAGTCATTGAAATGGATAGAATGAGCAAAAAAAAAAAAAATAACATGGACCCAGAAAATACTCTCATTTTCCCAACAGTTTTTTTAAAATTAATTGTTTTAATGTCCGATTTTTATAACAAGGCGTGGTCTTGATGGCATCACAAACGATGCACTTTGCCGCATCTTTCTACTACGTTTCCACGTTATGATAATCAAGCAGCGAATTAAAATTGCGCACTACGCTTGCTATCAACCCTATCGTTGCCAATACACGTGAGTAAAGATGCGAATTAAATATTTTGGACCGTGAAAATGGCAACACTGAATGGCATTTCATCATTTGTGATGTCACCGGCAGAAGCGTTAAACGATGAAAGCGAACCATTTAAGTAATTTTTTTTAAATATTAAACTTAAAGAAATTATTTAAAAAATGGTCAGATCCTATGTTTTTAAGCATGAGTAGTGTAAAAAGGAGAGTTGAACGCCAGGAGGCGCAATGCGCAATATTGCGCCTCCCACTCTTCCTCCCCCTCCCACCCCCTAACGATCTTCCTCCGACCTCCACTTCCTCCGACCTTGGGGTTGACCTTGGGTTGCGCGTGAAACTTGAAGAAGGTGATGAGGGTTTTCCCGCGTTTTTGAATATTTTCCCGCGTTTTTGGATTTCGTTTTAGGGAACGGCAACACTGTGTTGAAGGTAAGTTTTTGGATGGCAACGTCAAAGTTTTGGTTGTTATGACAACCAGAGTTTTTAGTTTTCAGTTGGCAACACTTGTTGCTATGTTTTTACTTTTCGATTTTTACTTTTAAGAACGTTCGTGGCGCCATCTATCGGAACTTTGAATATTTTTTTCCGGACTTAGAATATTTCCGCGAATTTAATTATTTTTATTTTACAGAGTGTCGGGAATCGAACACCCAAACTTTGAGTTAGCAAAAACGTATGCTAACCACTATGCTATATTTTCCATTACACTTTCACTCTTAATGTGAATCTGTACCATGACAACGAATATTACAATTAAATTAATTTTAAAACCATCAGTTAATTCACTCTTTAGTACTAATCATGGCATATCATTAACTGTATTTCAGCTCATAATTGAAACTATCATCATTATTATTATTTTTCATAATAACAAAGTTTTCACTTAAGTAAAGATTTATTTAAATACAACCCATTCGAGATTTTAGATTTGGTTCAATGCTTTGTGGACTTGAAATATATTTTAAACTTTGATTTTCTTTTTCATGCATTTCAAACTTTATCATTTTTATTTTTTCTAACTTGTTAAATTTTCTTAACTAATTTCTTTTTTCTTTGTCAAATTGACAAATATTTTTTCTAACTTGTAAAAATTTCGAAGAAATAATTTTCTTAACTAATTTTTTTTTAACTTTCATACAACAAAATATTTTTTCTTACTTGTTAAATTTTCGAAGAAATAATTAACTTAAACATTCTTTCACACATTTTGAACTTTAACGTTTTTTCCTGTCATTTAGCACTTTGATTTTTTTTTTCACTATTTTAGCGTTTTTCAATTATTTTCAGTCTTTAACTATTTTCTTAACTTTTTAGTCTTTAACTAATTTCAAGCATTTCAGACTTAGATTATTTTTTCGTGATTTCGATTTTTTTTTTAGTATATTTTAGAGTTTGGTCATTTTCTCGCTTGTTTTTACTTTATCGTTTTTTTTCCGATATTTTTAAACTTAGAAATTTTTCACAAGTAGTGACAGGAATCGAACCTTCAAATTTTTCAAAACGTTATCATGTCTTCAAATTTTGCAATCATGTCAAACTTGCAATCAATTTACTCGTAGTAGTAATTAACACTTATCATTAACAAATTTTCTCAGATTTTAAAAAATCAACTTAATTAATTTTTTCCAGTAAGCAAATTGCGCACTCAAGTTACATTCCAACACTGCATATACGTTTCAAGAGTTTCATTGAATTTATCACATTCCATTTAATTAACTCTAATAATTACTTTTTCATTAATACTTAACTTAATCATTTTATCATACATTTATTCCAGTTACAAAATTATGCTTAAAAGTTATTTATTTTTCTTAGCACAAGAGATTTTAACATGTTCCTACTAAAATGCTTTTCACTCTAGTTTGAGTTTACTAAAATAGCAACTCATTTACGATTTAGATTCATTTAATCGTCTTTGATTCTTTTTCATTGTTAATATTTTAAATTATCACATACGTTATTATTTTTATACATTTATCCATTTAATTTTCCAAAATCTACAATCAATTTACTTTTCGTATTAATTAACACTTATCACTATCAAATATTTTCATGAATTTTAAAAATTATCTTCTTAAATAATTTTTTACTGTAACCAAATTTCCCACTCAAGTTATATTTTATCACTACATATGCTTTTCATGAGTTTCACTTAATTTATCGCATTTCATTTAATTAACTCTAATAATTATTTTTTTATCATCGATATTTAAGTTAATCATATTTTCCTTTATTTTTTTTTTTTCATGCAAACACTCTTGATGGAATAAAACAAAATTTTCAACTTTCATGAATTAAATCCCCTCTGAATATTTTATTTTACTTTACCATACTTTACTATTTTACTTACTGCGTTTTACTATTTATCATTCATTACAGCTTTTCCAAAATATTACTTTACAACCAACCAATTTCATTAACAGAATTTTCATTACAATTTATAAATTTCACTTTTATTTAATTATTTTTACCTACGGTAAAATAAAACACATAACACAAAAATGTTAAACATCAATGAAGTACCCAAGAAATGTTAAAATTATAAGTCGAGTATCAAAACTTCATGTCAGCAAATTTTAAAAATAGACTTACCGAAAAATAACTTCTACTGAAATTCATTTCAAAACTTGGAATCAATTTACTCTTAGCATTAATAAACACTTATCATTAAGAAATTTTCATGGATTTTAAAAATCAACTTATTTAATTTTTTTTCCAGTAAGCAAATTTCGCACTCAAGTTACATTTTATCACTACATATGCTTTTCAAGAGTTTTATTGAATTTATCACATTTTATTTAATTATTTTTTGATTAGTATTAAACTTAGTCATTTTATCGCTTAGTATTTAACTTAATCATTTTCTTGCTTGTTTTTACTTTATCGGTTTTTTTTTCCCGTTATTTTTTAACTTAGAAATTTTTCACAATTAGTAACAGGAATCGAACCCACAAATTTTTCGAAACATTATCAGGTCTACAATTTTCATCCAACTAATTTATTTTAAAAACTTGCAATCAATTTACTCTTAGTAGTAATTAACACTTATCATTAATAAATTTTCACGATTTTAAAAAAATCAACTTATTTAATTTTTTTCAAGTAAGCAAATTTCGCACTCAAGTTACATTTCATCACTTTATATGCTTTTCAAGAGTTTCATTTAATTTATCACATTTTATTTAATCAACTCTATTAATTATTTTTTTTGATTAGTATTTAACTTAGTCATTTTATCGCATAGTGTTTTACTTTATTATTATTATTTTTTTTTCATACAAGCACTCTTGTTAGAATAAAACAAAATTTTCAACCTTCATGAATTAGAATCACTTTGGCTATTTCATTTTCCCAATAATATTTTACTTTAACAACTAATTTCTTTAACAAAATCGATATCATTTATTTTAGTCTTTATCCTTTTCGAACGATACATTCAAATGGACAGCTATACGTTAAATTAAGAAACTTAATCTAAATTTTGACAAATTAAGTTATAGCTAAATACTGACTAAAATTAAGTACAAAAGACTAACCTTTTTGGGGTGAAATCCCTCAAGTACCAGCTATCGCGAAGTTATTTAAAAACAGTGAATGAAATTGTAATAAGTGGATTGTTAATTATAACTCAATCTCACAAAATTACAATTACACGCATGTTTTATTTGAAATCGCTGCATACGGCTGGCTGCCCATCGTCGATTTGCAGAACGCATGCCGTGATATCGCAAATCAACTCGGCTGTTGAAAAAAACTACCGTAATCCTACAGCACCTCGGATCGTCCACACACACACCGAGGCGAATTGAGAAAATGACTTTATCAATATTGCTATCTACCCCTTTACCGATAACAGATAACAAACCCCACGTGCTAGTATTATTCACCACCTGGCCTACGTCTTTCAAGTGATGTCACTGTTTCTGACCAATTAAAATTAGTTCACGTTTCTCAAATATCAAGCACATAGATCGACAATAGCCTGATGTCAGGTTTTCCAACCAAAATTTTAGATTTTAATTCGTAGTTTCGAATTAATTTCTTTTTCATTTCAAACTTATAAAAAAAATTTCCAGCTTGTAAGAATATTTCTTTCAAAAACAGATTTTTGATTCAAAACAGTATTTTTTCAAACTTGTAATATTTTTCTACTTAGAAAATGAAATCAAAAATTTTTGTTTTCTTTAATCATATAAAATGTTTTTAAGAAATAATTTCTCAAACTTGTAATATTTTTCCACTAATTAAAAAAAATCAATTTTTTTTTTCCATCATATAAAAATAAATTTTTAATCTTACAACAGTAAATTTTTCCGCAAAAATATTTTTTTCAAATCAAAATAATAATAATAATAATATTTTTGTAACATATTGTTTTTTTTCCTTTCAATCTTTTTTTTTTCAAAAATTTTCAAACTTACAAAATAAAATTTTTTCAACTGAATCTTCAAACGAAATGATTTAATTAAATTTAAAACTCAATATCACTTTACTCTTAGTATTAATAACCAATAGCACTTAACCATTTACTCTTTGCACTCTAAGTATTAATTAACACACACACATTACAAATAATAATAATAATAATGTTTAAGATACTTACAAATCATCTACTCAAGCTTTCAAATATCCATCTAGCATGTTATTGTTCATTCGTGTGAGGGAACTTGTAATAAAACTTTACTTATCAACCGAAATTATAAGCGAAAATATCGCATTTTTTAGCACTTAATATAATCCTACAATTAACAAATTGGTTTTAACTTTGAATTTAAGAAAAATAAAAACTATTACACACTTAGTAACATATCTATCGATGTATATTATTTCATGACAAATCACAAATAGGTGAGGATCTTTTATCGATCATGTGACCAACTAAGTTAAGAAAGAGCGTTCTTATCTCATATGGGAATTTATAAGTCTTTAATATTTCTCTTTAATGTAAGTGTATTGATACGTACGAGTTTGTGTATGTGAATATAACTGTGTATTGTTTTCAAACCATTGTCATGTTTAAGCTTTACGGTTCTAATTTTGACTTTCCACTTAGCATTATTTGAAGTCCTTCGCATGTATTAAACTATAGAAATATCACAAAAATTATATTTTCATTCAGTCTTAATTACAAAACCATACAATAAGATGAAGACAACACCGATAGTATAAAGATTACTTACAAGAAAGTGCATATAAAAAATATATGTAAGAGTGATTTCAAAGTATAATCCATCAACCATATTCAACAACTCAATAAAAACACAAGTCTCTTTTAAAATGATAAACACAATTTATTCACACACACAGTAAAAGACAATTAAATAAACTTACATCTTTAAGTAAAACTCTTCAAAACTTTCAAGCATATTTTTAACATCGATTGCATCAAATAAATCAGACACATGACATTTTAAACATGGACTATCAACATTCAAAGTAACGAAGTCACGAGTCAAGTTTTCCCAATTAACATTAAAAAGAGCCTGTTCGAAAAAAGTGTCGAACTTTCGACCCCTTGTTAATGATTCACATTCATGCACTCTCATGTAAAAAATGAATCCATTTTTACAACCCACACATTCTTTTTAGAAAGGTACTTTATGTTGCATATGAGCTCATCAAATAGTCACTTACGTAGAGAATCAGCCAGTTTACCAACTTCTTGTGATGTATATGTGCTGATTTTATCGCATCGACAATCACAGGGATATTTTTTCTCAATTTCCGAAAGGATGTACTCTTTTAGAGTATAAGTCATAAGTTTGTCTTTGACACTACGTGAGATACAAGGGGACGCGTAACACAATTTGTCAATCTGGCTTTTCCAAAAGTAGAACTCTATCAGGCATCAACTGGAACACTTCTCGTTTCAGTTTGAACAATCTTTGCACACTAACACAGATGTTACCATTCGCACTCGACTCTCCTTTTTTATAACAAAAGCGAAATCACGGTCTTCGATTAATTTTTGATTTATATTTTTACGTAGGCTTGAAATAAGTGATCTCCACACATCTGGTTCTAAGGAAATACCATCCATAGTTGGTCGAAAAATACCATCTTTCCCACACGTATATCTTCTAATATGCACGCGTGTACGTTTCCGAAAAGTATTCACCAAAAGTGAAAATACAATCACCCAAGTGTATCATATCATCAGGCTGTGGAGAAGCCTCAATGTTCATTTTCATGTTCGTTGCATCCCATCTGTTCATCTTCAGGCTTCAAAGTTTCAGAATGATTTTCACCAGCGTTAGTCATTCTTAACTCTCATAGGATTAGGAGTCACAATACTAAAACAACTTCCTGTGAACTTAAAAAATAAATCAAACTAGGTTTTAACACTAGCTGGTGAAGAAAAATCCTAAGTACATAGAATAAAATTTCACGATCTCTTTCAAAGCTCAGAATCACCCTGAAAATGATTCTCCAAACATCCACTATAAACCAATGAATATTAACTTTAACCAATGAGAAGTGTACATAAGTCTCTTGCCACTGACGTCATAGAATATCACACGAACTTTTGAGCAGAGTTGAGTTGTTTTCCTCAGTATTCAGATTTTTAGAAATGCCAACACTTTGACTTCCAACTTCACCCTGACCTACTACGAGTAATTTTAAGATGGTAGCAGGTTTTCACATCACATCGAATGCCGATGACGTTTTCGCATCTCACGCATGACATGGTCAATCACGTGTAATTGATCATGTCAATTTGCATGAGATGCGAAAACGTCATCGGCATTCGATGTGATGTGAAAACCTGCTACCATCTTAAAATTACTCGTAGTAGGTCAGGGTGAAGTTGGAAGTCAAAGTGTTGGCATTTCTAAAAATCTGAATACTGAGGAAAACAACTCAACTCTGCTCAAAAGTTCGTGTGATATTCTATGACGTCAGTGGCAAGAGACTTATGTACACTTCTCATTGGTTAAAGTTAATATTCATTGGTTTATAGTGGATGTTTGGAGAATCATTTTCAGGGTGATTCTGAGCTTTGAAAGAGATCGTGAAATTTTATTCTATGTACTTAGGATTTTTCTTCACCAGCTAGTGTTAAAACCTAGTTTGATTTATTTTTTAAGTTCACAGGAAGTTGTTTTAGTATTGTGACTCCTAATCCTATGAGAGTTAAGAATGACTAACGCTGGTGAAAATCATTCTGAAACTTTGAAGCCTGAAGATGAACAGATGGGATGCAACGAACATGAAAATGAACATTGAGGCTTCTCCACAGCCTGATGATATGATACACTTGGGTGATTGTATTTTCACTTTTGGTGAATACTTTTCGGAAACGTACACGCGTGCATATTAGAAGATATACGTGTGGGAAAGATGGTATTTTTCGACCAACTATGGATGGTATTTCCTTAGAACCAGATGTGTGGAGATCACTTATTTCAAGCCTACGTAAAAATATAAATCAAAAATTAATCGAAGACCGTGATTTCGCTTTTGTTATAAAAAAGGAGAGTCGAGTGCGAATGGTAACATCTGTGTTAGTGTGCAAAGATTGTTCAAACTGAAACGAGAAGTGTTCCAGTTGATGCCTGATAGAGTTCTACTTTTGGAAAAGCCAGATTGACAAATTGTGTTACGCGTCCCCTTGT